>NC_069504.1:53039231-53284231 GCF_027579735.1 Bombina bombina | reverse complement strand
GAAGTCACGTAAATACCGTAAGTGACGTCAGTATTGCCATAAACCGGAAGTGCCGTCACACATAGCTGCGAGATCGGCAAAATCAGAATTAATTGTTTGGTGCCAAACATAGGTGGGCTTTTAGATTATTATTGGATATCTTTCCTTTAAATAGCAGAAGTGATACTAGCCTCATTATGTCTTGAGAAAGGCCCTTTTACAGGGCTGAAACGCGTAAACGTTATTCTAAGTAGGATTTGTGAGGCTATTTATCATTCCAGGATCGTTTGTCAGGGTGCGTTTTATACTGATAGAACCCACCCCACATACACAATTTGTATATCGCTTGTTCTTTTCTTTTTTTATTTAGGTACACTCAGTATACGGATATCAAGTTAAATGTTTTTGAAGCATATGGATATAGGATTATTTTAGACAAATCAGGACATCACCAAATTTACTTTAGGATCCTTTTTTTCTCCTCTTTTTTGGACATTTATTTTTGATTTAGACATTATTTTGGACATTTGTTTTAACACTGAATACCAACATTTGTTTTAACACTGAATACCAACAGTGTTAGAGATCTTTTATTAGCTACATGTATTGTGCCGGCACACATTATTAGTTTGGACTTTGCTACATTATTAGTTTAGACTTTGCTATATTGTTATATTATTCATATGATTTAATTATTTGTTTTATTGTATCAATTTGATCTACATTCATGAGTTTAATCACTTATTCTAATAAATTGTTTCCACTTTTTAACTAGCTTTTTCATTAGTTATTTATTAAATTTGTGTATTGCACTTCATCCATCACTAAATTAGACTTTCACTACACTGATTGGATCACACTTGTTACATTAATCATTTATTTATTTATTTTTTACTATTTGCACATATAAATTATGTGTTCATCTTTTTCACATTATTTTTCTCACAATTATAACATGGTTTATATTTTTAATTAAAATAATCATTGTTTAATATATAAGTGTGTTTTGAGATTGCTCCAAAGAAATTAAGGAGGTTCTTTAAAGCCCATTTTTAGAATCCCCATTTTCTACTATAGTGGGGTATATTCCTCTGTTGTTTTTTTATCATTTGTTTTTTACTATTTGCATTTGAACTTTTTTTAACTTTTTTACTATTTGCATTTGAACTTTCCATAGATTTCTTTTAACTAGTATTCTATTTTAGTCAATTTATAATCTCGGTTTGGGTATTTGTCTTAGTAACACTCTTGTTAATTATTGTTGGGTCTTTTTTATATATTCCCCATGAAAATGAAATCTATTTTACTAATATAGATAAGGGTCTAATTGACCACTTGTTCACTATTAACTCACAAAAAGTGACTTTGATAGAACCCATTGCTATTTAACCACTTGTTCACTATAACTTACATAAAGTGAATTTGAATGAACTCATTGCTATTTAACCTGTGTAATACTTTAGCCCTTTGGCGCTCCTATTGTCCCATATTTGTAACTTTCCTTAAGACTTTGTTAGGGAGTCTTTGTTAGTGTAGCTTGTATTCCACCTAAGCGCAGGTTTCAAAATATAGATTGTTATTGTATTTTCCCTCCTTTCCCCAGTTCATTGGATTAACTGGGCAATTCTAGGTGATCCCTAAATTAATTGATTAGAAAAGAGACAAGAAAGGAGGGACAGAAGAACAGAGCTGCCAAACTAGTTTGAAAACTCTAGTGTTGAACTGTTTTCTAAGACATTCGGGGAAGGTTTTTTTCTTTGAAGGTCTATTTTTCCAGACTGTGTAACTCACTTGTATCCGTTAATATTGCAACTAGCAAACGCTCAGAATCTTATATATATATATATATATAAGAAAAGGTCTAGCACTATCTACATTTGTATACGGTGCTCAATATACTGTGTATATATAAATAGAATTATATTTATACACACATTCTGATCCTCTTTTTCCTTTTTCATGTATGATATTTTGACTGTATTAGACAATTTTAGAGATTTTCTGCTCAACTTGAGCTTTACCTAAATTGAATTTGAAATCTACATTTCTTTTTAGTAAATAAAATTATTTCTATTTTATTTTAGGACAATTTATATTCTATTTTTTGCAGCATTTTTTATTTTATTGTAAAACTTATTACATTAAAAATTTTTGTAAAAATGTTTATTTGTTCCTAAAAATGATCATTTCTGAGGTTTTAAAAATTATAATAATAATATATTTTTTTAATTCATTTTTAAGATAATGTCTAACTCTATAATTTAGATAATTATATAACTAGTAACTAGCTAAGATAAAAATTTGAATCAGGTAGACAACCCATTTAATGCCTTCATATGCCCTTCTTGGAAGTTAAATATGATTTTTGGGGTACAAATTTTATATATTATTTTTTTTACCTATAAAATCATAATTAATACATGCTACATTTCAAAGTTTTTTTTTCTTCTTCAAAATAGTATATACCGGTACTTAAATGTTTAAAAGTTAATTTCATTCTGAACAATTCCTTTCAACTAGGTGAAACATTTGCTTTTACGTGTTACCATCTACTGTGCTTCTTGATGGATGCGCTTCAATCTTGCATCTTGTCCAAATGCCTATGGATCATATAGAGATTCAAAATCTGACAAGCCGATTGTATCATTACACCTTTTTTTTTTATATTTTAATCCACTCAAACTGGGTGAGACACCTGGTAATTGAGGTTATTCAACAAATGTTATATGCTTATCATTAAATGACTTTTTAATGTGCACAAGAAGCAAGGTATATATATATATATATACACACACACACACACGTGGTGGAAAATGATCACTATAGTGTACTAGTCAGGGGAGAACAGTTACTAGTCCAGAGGGAAGCGTTATTAGCCCACTCAATGTTAAATACAGGAATAAATATCCTTTGAGAATAGCACATTTGCCTCCAGTGCTAGTCTTGGGGCATGCAGTGATTAGTGCACATGCACAGTAGATGGGACTGAGTGACATTTTCTAATGCCTTCATAGGTACTGTGTGGCAAAGGGTTATGAAAAATGTGCCGATTTTAGAGAAAATGCAAGCACGCTTTTTTAATAAAAGTTATAAGACAAAGTTGCAATAAATATTATGTTGTATCAAACAACTTCATTTCTTATGTGATGTAAGATCAATTGGAAAAATATAATTTATTTAAAATATTAGTTTTTAAACAGGATTTTAATGGAACCCTCTTTACTCCCTTATAGACTGAAGGCAGAGCGTTGCATTGTTTGAAACACTGAAGGATCAGCAGCCTCCACTACCTTCCCTGGTTTACTTATACTGTGCAAGTGATAAAAGCGTATATCGGGTTCAGGTTGGCTGCAGGCATGATCCCAGCCAATCAGTAACATAATTAAAGGGAGCTCCCTTTATTTGGGCATTGGGACGAGCCAGAGGTTTTGACAGGTATTTTACTAAGGGATGCTAAATCGAAACTTTTATTTCATGATTCAGATACAGCATACAATTTTAAGCAACTTTCTAATTTAATGCTATTATCAAGTTTTCTTCGTTCTCTTGCTATCTTTATTTAAAAAGCAGGAATGTAAAGCTTAGGACGGCCCATTTTTGGTTCAGAACCTGGGTTACGCTTGCTTATTGGTTGGCTGAATGTAGACACCAATAAGCAATCGCTATTCAGGGTGCTGAACCGAAAATGGGCCGGCTCCTAACCTTTGCATTTCTGCTTTTTAAATAAAGATAGCAAGAGAACAAAGAAAAATAGGAGTAAATTAGAAAATTGCTTAAAATTGCATGCTCTATTTGATTTATAAAAGAAAAAAATTGGGTTTAATAACTCTTTAATAACAACTATTTAAATGGGATTATTGTAGAAGGCTCTAGTTATGCTTATGTGAAAGGGACGTTTATGTGGAAGGCATTTGTTACGTTTATGTGTAAGAGACATTTATGTGGAAGGGTTACAGTGTTTATTTAAATTTAAGATGTTAAAGTTTTATATTTAGGTAGTTAACGTTAAAGCTGGTTGAAAAATTCTTTTAACAAAGTCAAATTTTTGTTAAAGGTTAAGGTTTTGTTAAGGTGAAAGTCAAAAATTAATATGTAACGATTTAGATTAAATTAAGACAATTAAAAAGTACCTCTCTCTCTTAGAATCCTTCATTAAAACTGCTCCTTTCCATGAGAGCATATTGAGGTAGTTACGTGTCTTGAACATTATACGGCAGCAGTGTTTGCAACAATGTTTCTAACAATTTTACATATACAGGGAGTGCAGAATTATTAGGCAAGTTGTATTTTTGAGGATTAATTTTATTATTGAACAACAACCATGTTCTCAATGAACCCAAAAAACAAATTAATATCAAAGCTGAATAGTTTTGGAAGTAGTTTTTAGTTTGTTTTTAGTTATAGCTATTTTAGGGGGATATCTGTGTGTGCAGGTGACTATTACTGTGCATAATTATTAGGCAACTTAACAAAAAACAAATATATACCCATTTCAATTATTTATTTTTACCAGTAAAACCAATATAACATCTCAACATTCACAAATATACATTTCTGACATTCAAAAACAAAACAAAAACAAATCAGTGACCAATATAGCCACCTTTCTTTGCAAGGACACTCAAAAGCCTGCCATCCATGGATTCTGTCAGTGTTTTGATCTGTTCACCATCAACATTGCGTGCAGCAGCAACCACAGCCTCCCAGACACTGTTCAGAGAGGTGTACTGTTTTCCCTCCTTGTAAATCTCACATTTGATGATGGACCACAGGTTCTCAATGGGGTTCAGATCAGGTGAACAAGGAGGCCATGTCATTAGATTTTCTTCTTTTATACCCTTTCTTGCCAGTCACGCTGTGGAGTACTTGGACGCGTGTGATGGAGCATTGTCTTGCATGAAAATCATGTTTTTCTTGAAGGATGCAGACTTCTTCCTGTACCACTGCTTGAAGAAGGTGTCTTCCAGAAACTGGCAGTAGGACTGGGAGTTGAGCTTGACTCCATCCTCAACCCGAAAAGGCCCCACAAGCTCATCTTTGATGATACCAGCCCAAACCAGTACTCCACCTCCACCTTGCTGGCGTCTGAGTCGGACTGGAGCTCTCTGCCCTTTAACAATCCAGCCACGGGCCCATCCATCTGGCCCATCAAGACTCACTCTCATTTCATCAGTCCATAAAAGCTTAGAAAAATCAGTCTTGAGATATTTCTTGGCCCAGTCTTGACGTTTCAGCTTGTGTGTCTTGTTCAGTGGTGGTCATCTTTCAGCCTTTCTTACCTTGGCCATGTCTCTGAGTATTGCACACCTTGTGCTTTTGGGCACTCCAGTGATGTTGCAGCTCTGAAATATGGCCAAACTGGTGGCAAGTGGCATCTTGGCAGCTGCACGCTTGACTTTTCTCAGTTCATGGGCAGTTATTTTGCGCCTTGGTTTTTCCACACGCTTCTTGCGACCCTGTTGACTATTTTGAATGAAACGCTTGATTGTTCGATGATCACGCTTCAGAAGCTTTGCAATTTTAAGAGTGCTGCATCCCTCTGCAAGATATCTCACTATTTTTGACTTTTCTGAGCCTGTCAAGTCCTTCTTTTGACCCATTTTGCCAAAGGAAAGGAAGTTGCCTAATAATTATGCACACCTGATATAGGGTGTTGATGTCATTAGACCACACCCCTTCTCATTACAGAGATGCACATCACCTAATATGCTTAATTGGTAGTAGGCTTTCGAGCCTATACAGCTTGGAGTAAGACAACATGCATAAAGAGGATGATGTGGTCAAAATACTCATTTGCCTAATAATTCTGCACTCCCTGTATAATGCTCAAGACAGATGCTCACTCCTTAACCTAGTTAGGTTTTAACAAAGGATAATTAGAAAAAAGGTCAGTTTAATAACAAATACATTTGAAAGTGTTTTTCTTTTCTTTTTTTACATTTTATCTTAATCATAAAAGTTTAATTTTGACTTCACAGTCCCTTTAAAGCTTAGAGTGTAAGGTTAGGGTCATGGTTTCTTTTTAAAAAATCCCATTAGATCTGCCTAATGTTTACTGTTACTGTGAGGTTTAGTACAAAACTCGGAACAAAAAGGACCTTGGTGCTATGCGCCCACCAGCATGAACACAATAAAGATGCTATTAACAGCCGTGGGACTGCATACACTTCACACCAGCACAGATTTTCCATCATCTATGAGAACCAGAACTGATATTTCACTTACATGACATCTCAAGCTATGGAAACAAATGGGGCACAAACTGAAAATGAGCAAAAGGAGAAACCAAACTGGCAAGCAAAATCATACAAAGAATCAGCAGCCGTATACAATAAACACAAGAAATGAAAGATACTTAGGGCTAGATTACAAGTGGAGTGCAATATTGTGCTTACGCAAGCGCTATTTCTGAGTTCCAGAGTACGCTGGTATTACAAGTACAGCGCAATGCAAACTCGACCTCACGTTAACATTGCCAAAAGCCAAGCACTTCCATAGGCTCCAATGGGTCTGACCTCTGGTTAATTGTGATTAGCGCAAAATAAAAACAGAATTTATGCTTACCTGATAAATTACTTTCTCCAACGGTGTGTCCGGTCCACGGCGTCATCCTTACTTGTGGGAATATCTCTTCCCCAACAGGAAATGGCAAAGAGTCCCAGCAAAGCTGGCCATATTGTCCCTCCTAGGCTCCGCCCACCCCAGTCATTCGACCGACGGACAGGAGGAAAATATATAGGAGAAACCATATAGTATCGTGGTGACTGTAGTTAGAGAAAATAATTCATCAGACCTGATTAAAAAACCAGGGCGGGCCGTGGACCGGACACACCGTTGGAGAAAGTAATTTATCAGGTAAGCATAAATTCTGTTTTCTCCAACATTGGTGTGTCCGGTCCACGGCGTCATCCTTACTTGTGGGAACCAATACCAAAGCTTTAGGACACGGATGAAGGGAGGGAGCAAATCAGGTTACCTAAACGGAAGGCACCACGGCTTGCAAAACTTTTCTCCCAAAAATAGCCTCCGAAGAAGCAAAAGTATCAAATTTGTAAAATTTGGCAAAAGTGTGCAGTGAAGACCAAGTCGCTGCCTTACATATCTGGTCAACAGAAGCCTCGTTCTTGAAGGCCCATGTAGAAGCTACAGCCCTAGTGGAGTGAGCTGTAATTCTTTCAGGAGGCTGCCGTCCGGCAGTCTCGTAAGCCAATCGGATGATGCTTTTAAGCCAAAAGGAAAGAGAGGTAGAAGTCGCTTTTTGACCTCTCCTTTTACCAGAATAGACAACAAACAAACAAAGAAGATGTTTGTCTGAAATCTTTTGTAGCCTCTAAATAGAATTTTAGAGCACGGACTACGTCCAAATTGTGTAACAAACGTTCCTTCTTTGAAACTGGATTCGGACATAAAGAAGGAACAACTATCTCCTGGTTAATATTCTTGTTAGAAACAACCTTTGGAAGAAAACCAGGCTTAGTACGCAAAACCACCTTATCTGCATGGAACACCAGATAAGGCGGAGAACACTGAAAAGCAGATAACTCAGAAACTCTTCTAGCAGAAGAAATAGCAACTAAAAACAAAACTTTCCAAGACAGTAACTTAATATCTATGGAATGTAAAGGTTCAAACGGAACCCCTTGAAGAACTGAAAGAACTAGATTTAGACTCCAGGGAGGAGTCAAAGGTCTGTAAACAGGCTTGATCCTAACCAGAGCCTGAACAAATGCTTGAACATCTGGCACAGCTGCCAGTCTTTTGTGTAGTAAGACAGATAAAGCAGAGATCTGTCCCTTTAGAGAACTTGCAGATAATCCTTTCTCCAAACCTTCTTGTAGAAAGGAGAGAATCTTAGGGATTTTTATCTTATTCCATGGGAATCCTTTGGATTCACACCAACAGATATATTTTTTCCATATTTTATGGTAAATCTTTCTAGTTACTGGTTTTCTGGCCTGAACCAGAGTATCTATCACAGAATCTGAAAACCCACGCTTTGAAAGAATCAAGCGTTCAATCTCCAAGCCGTCAGCTGGAGGGAGACCAGATTTAGATGTTCGAATGGACCCTGAACAAGAAGGTCCTGTCTCAAAGGTAGCTTCCATGGTGGAACCGATGACATATTCACCAGGTCTGCATACCAAGTCCTGCGTGGCCACGCAGGAGCTATCAAGATCACCGAGGCCCTCTCCTGTTTGATCCTGGCTACCAGCCTGGGAATGAGAGGAAACGGTGGAAACACATAAGCTAGGTTGAAGGTCCAAGGTGCTACTAGTGCATCTACTAGAGTCGCCTTGGGATCCCTGGATCTGGACCCGTAACACGGAACCTTGAAATTCTGACGAGACACCATCAGATCCATGTCTGGAATGCCCCATAATTGAATCAGTTGGGCAAAGATCTCCGGATGGAGTTCCCACTCCCCCGGATGGAAATTCTGACGACTCAGATAATCCGCTTCCCAGTTTTCCACACCTGGGATGTGGATCGCAGATAGATGGCAGGAGTGGTCCTCCGCCCATTGTATTATTTTGGTCACTTCTTTCATCGCCAGGGAACTCCTTGTTCCCCCCTGATGATTGATATACACAACGGTCGTCATGTTGTCTGATTGGAATCTTATGAATCTGGCCTTTGCTAGTTGAGGCCAAGCCCTGAGAGCATTGAAAATCGCTCTTAGTTCCAGAATGTTTATTGGGAGAAGAGACTCTTCCCGAGACCATAGTCCCTGAGTCTTCAGGGATTCCCAGACCGCGCCCCAGCCCACTAGACTGGCGTCGGTCGTGACAATGACCCACTCTGGTCTGCGGAAGCTCATTCCCTTGGAGAGATGGTCCAGGGTCAGCCACCAACGGAGTGAATCTCTGGTCTTCTGATCTACTTGAATCATTGGAGACAAGTCTGTATAGTCCCCATTCCACTGTTTGAGCATGCACAGTTGTAATGGTCTTACATGAATTCGTGCAAAAGGAACTATGTCCATTGCTGCAACCATCAACCCTACTACTTCCATGCACTGAGCTATGGAAGGACGTGGAACAGAATGAAGAACTTGACAAGCGCTTAGAAGCTTTGATTTTCTGACCTCTGTCAGAAAAATCCTCATTTCTAAGGAATCTATTATTGTTCCCAAGAAGGGAACTCTTGTTGACGGAGACAGAGAACTTTTTTCTACGTTCACCTTCCATCCGTGCGATCTGAGAAAGGCCATAACAATGTCTGTATGAGCCTTTGCTTTTGACAGGGACGACGCTTGTATTAGAATGTCGTCCAGGTATGGTACTACTGCAATGCCCCTCGGCCTTAGAACCGCTAGAAGGGACCCGAGTACCTTTGTGAAAATCCTTGGAGCAGTGGCTAACCCGAATGGGAGGGCCACAAACTGGTAATGTTTGTCCAGAAAGGCGAACCTTAGGAACTGATGATGTTCTTTGTGGATAGGAATATGTAGGTACGAATCCTTTAGATCCACGGTAGTCATAAATTGACCTTCCTGGATAGTGGGTAGAATCGTTCGAATGGTTTCCATTTTGAATGATGGTACCCTGAGAAATTTGTTTAGGATCTTCAGATCCAAAATTGGTCTGAATGTTCCCTCTTTTTTGGGAACTACGAACAGATTTGAATAAAATCCCATTCCCTGTTCTTTTATTGGGACTGGGTGTATCACTCCCATTTTTAACAGGTCTTCTACACAATGTAAGAAAGCCTGTCTCTTTATTTGGTTTAAGGATAAGTGAGACATGTGGAACCTTCCCCTTGGGGGTAGTTCTCTGAATTCCAGAAGATAACCCTGAGAACGTATTTCTAGTGCCCAGGGATCCTGAACATCTCTTGCCCAAGCCTGAGCAAAGAGAGAGAGTCTGCCCCCTACTAGATCCGGTCCCGGATCGGGGGCTACTCCTTCATGCTGTCTTGTTAGCAGCAGCAGGCTTCTTGGCCTGCTTACCCTTGTTCCAGCCTTGCATAGGTTTCCAGGCTGGTTTGGGCTGTGAGGCATTACCCTCTTGCTTAGAGGATGCAGAATTAGAGGCCGGTCCATTCCTGAAATTACGAAAGGAACGAAAATTAGACTTATTCTTGGCCTTGAACGGCCTATCTTGTGGAAGGGCGTGGCCCTTTCCCCCAGTGATGTCTGAGATAATCTCTTTCAATTCTGGTCCGAAGAGAGTTTTACCTTTGAAAGGGATGTTAAGCAATTTTGTCTTGGATGATACATCCGCTGACCAAGACTTTAGCCAAAGCGCTCTACGTGCCACAATTTCAAACCCTGAATTTTTCGCCGCTAATTTAGCTAATTGCAAGGCGGCATCTAAAATAAAAGAGTTAGCCAACTTAAGTGCGTGAACTCTGTCCATAACCTCCTCATATGGAGTCTCTCTACCGAGCGACTTTTCTAGTTCCTCGAACCAGAACCACGCTGCAGTAGTGACAGGAACAATGCACGAAATGGGTTGTAGAAGGTAACCTTGCTGTACAAAAATCTTTTTAAGCAAACCTTCCAATTTTTTATCCATAGGATCTTTGAAAGCACAACTATCCTCGATAGGAATAGTAGTGCGCTTGTTTAAAGTAGAAACTGCCCCCTCGACCTTAGGGACTGTCTGCCATAAGTCCTTTCTGGGGTCGACCATAGGAAATAATTTCTTAAATATAGGAGGGGGAACAAAAGGTATGCCGGGCTTCTCCCACTCTTTATTCACTATGTCCGCCACCCGCTTGGGTATAGGAAAAGCGTCGGGGTGCACCGGAACCTCTAGAAACTTGTCCATTTTGCATAATTTCTCTGGAATGACCAAGTTGTCACAATCATCCAGAGTAGATAACACCTCCTTAAGCAGTGCACGGAGATGTTCTAATTTAAATTTAAATGTCACAACATCAGATTCAGCTTGTTGAGAAATTTTTCCTGAATCTGAAATTTCCCCATCTGACAAAACCTCCCTCATGGCCACTTCAGATTGGTGTGAGGGTATGACAGAACAATTATCATCAGCGCCCTCCTGCTCTTCAGTGTTTAAGACAGAGCAATCGCGCTCTCTCTGATATGCAGGCATTTTGGATAAAATATTTGCTATGGAGTTATCCATTACAGCCGTCAATTGTTGCATGGTAATAAGCATTGGCACACTAGATGTACTAGGGGCCTCCTGCGTGGGCAAAACTGGTGTAGACACAGTAGGAGATGATGTAGTATCATGTCTACTCCCCTCATCTGAGGAATCATCTTGGGCAATTTCATTATCTGTGGCAGTACTGTCCTTACTTTGTTTGGACGCTGTGGCACAATTATCACACAAATTTAAATGGGGAGACACATTGGCTTTCATACATATAGAACATAGCTTATCCGAAGGCACAGACATGTTAAACAGGCTTAAACTTGTTAATAAAGCACAAAAACCGTTTTAAAACAAAACCGTTACTGTCTCTTTAAATTTTAAACAGAAACACTTTATTACTGAATATGTGAAAATCTATGAAGGAATTGTTCAAAAATTACCAAAATTTCACCACAGTGTCTTAAAGTATTAAGAGTATTGCACACCAAATTTCAGAGCTTTAACCCTTAAAATAACGGAACAGGAGCCGTTTACAAATTTAACCCCTATACAGTCCCAGCTACAGCTTTTGCTGTGACCTAACCAAGCCCAGAGGGGAATACGATACCAAATGACGCCTTCTAGAAACTTTTCCAGCTATTTTCAGGTCCTCACACATGCATCTGCATGTCTTGCTCTCAAAAACAACTGCGCAGTAATGGCGCGAAAATGAGGCTCAGCCTACAACTGGGAAGGCCCTCCCTGACTGGAAAATGGCTTACCTATCCCCATGAGGGGAAAAATGACAGCCTTCCAGCATTACACAGTCTTGTTAGAAATATGGCTAGTCATACCTTAAGCAGAAAAGTCTGCTAACTGTTTCCCCCAACTGAAGTTACTTCATCTCAACAGTCCTATGTGGAAACAGCAATCGATTTTAGTTACTGTCTGCTAAAATCATCTTCCTCTCACAAACAGAAATCTTCATCTTTTTCTGTTTCAGAGTAAATAGTACATACCAGCACTATTTTAAAATAACAAACACTTGATAGAAGAATAAAAAACTACATTTAAACACCAAAAACTCTTAACCATCTCCGTGGAGATGATGCCTGTGCAACGGCAAAGAGAATGACTGGGGTGGGCGGAGCCTAGGAGGGACTATATGGCCAGCTTTGCTGGTACTCTTTGCCATTTCCTGTTGGGGAAGAGATATTCCCACAAGTAAGGATGACGCCGTGGACCGGACACACCAATGTTGGAGAAATTGCAAGCTTGCGGTAGCATTAACCAGCCACTTGTAATGGCTGGTTATTTAACGTGCCCCCCGTAAACAGTCGAATTTACCCCTTTACGGGTGCATGTTAAGATAGCGCTCCACTCGTAATCTGGCCCTTAATGGGCATTACCATTGTTCTCTTTCTTTTTTTTTTAACACAAGTTTTAATAGTTAAATGACTTAGCTACTCAAGTCCTATGTTGCTCTCGCAAACTCTACTGTTCTAGACAACTTACTCAGAAAGCTCCTGTAGCTCATATTAATTCAAATCTAAATAAAAGTTAAAGGCATGTAAGAGCTAACAAGTAAGTTATTTCTAAATTTCATAATCACGAGTGCAGAATAATATAACATTTGCCTAGTGCCAGCTTTCTAAAGCAAAGGAAAGAAGAGATATTTGCCTACGAAAATTATTTTTACAGACCGCCGCTCCTTGCTCTACTGAGCGGGTCTGTTTTTTTCCTAAGTGCATCGGGCACACTGTATAGTCACAGTTGGCCCGACCACGCCATTTAACTAAATGTAGCTCGCTCCTGCTACCAGACCAGACAGCGAGAGAGCTATGCTGTGATTAGACAGTGTGCCCGATGCATACGCTCTCGGCATTTATCATTGCACCAGCAGTTCTTGTGAACTGCTGGTGCAATGCCGCCCCCTGCATATTCACAGCCAATCGGCTGCTGGCAGGGAGTGTCAATAAACCCGATCGTATTCGATCGGGTTGATATCTGTCCATACGGAGCTTGATAAATAAGCCACAAAAACACAACATATGTTTAGACATACACTATAACACTACATATGATTAGACTCACACTATAACACTACATATGTTTAGACACACACTATAACACGACATATGATTAGACACATACTATAACACGACATATGTTTAGACACACACTATAACACTACATATGATTAGACTCACACTATAACACTACATATGTTTAGACACACACTATAACACGACATATGATTAGACACATACTATAACACGACATATGTTTATATACACACACTATAACATGACATATGTTTATAGACACACACCATAACACTACATATGTTTAGACACACACTATAACACGACATATGATTAGACACATACTATAACACAACGACATATGTTTATAGACACACACTATAACATGACATATGTTTATAGACACACACCATAACACAACATATGTTTAGACACACACTATAACACGACATATGTTTAGACACACTATAACACGACATATGATTAGACACATACTATAACATGACATATGTTTATAGACACACACTATAACACAACATATATTTATAGACACACACCATAACACGACATATATTTAGACACACACCATAACAACACGACATATGTTTAGACATACTATAACACGACATATGATTAGACTCACACTATAACACGACATATGTTAAGACACATACTATAACACGACATATGTTTAGACTCACACTATAACACGACATATGTTTATACACATACTATAACACGACATATGTTTAGACTCACACTATAACACGACATATGATTAGACACACACTATAACAGGACATATGTTTATACACACACTATAACACAACATATGTTTAGACACATACTATAACATGACTTGTTTAGACACACACTATAACACATTCGTTTAGACAAACACTATAACACAGACATTTATTTAGACACACTATAACAGACATTTATTAAGGGTTTGATGATGTAAACATCGCCTGCTCAAAGCTACTTTTTCTCGCTGACTCTCGCAGGGCTGTCCCGGTGGAATGATCGTAAAAAAGGGGCAGGCCCTGCAAGTGGCGAGATGGCTACTATTGAAAGTAATGGAGCTCGCTGGATAGGGACACTTTGCTCCTTAGAGCGAAGTTATCAGGGAGCAGGGAGAGCACTTTAAAATTAAAATCATGCAGCCAATATAACTCACATTATGCTTTTTTGTTAAAATACGATTTTTGGTGAATAATTTTGTTACGATTTTTGATGCACCTTAACAATACAATTTTTCCCTGCTTATTTTTGTGTGATTGGGTCAAATATTTGTTTTGTATGATGTTAAAATACGAATTTTATTTTGCATTTTTCATATGGAAATGCAGTATACGCCCCTTAGTGAGACACCCTGTTTTTAGGGTAAAAAGTGGCTTTAGATAATTCCACCAGGGAAATAGGACTGGCGAGCATTCTTTAACAATCTCGCCAGCCCAGAGAGCTTTTAATCATCGAGCCCTTAGACACACACTATAACACAGACATTTATTTAGACACACACTATAACAGACATTTATTTAGACACACACTATAACAGACATTTATTTAGACACACACTATAACAGACATTTATTTAGACACACACTATAACAGACATTTATTTAGACACACACTATAACAGACATTTATTTAGACACACACTATAACAGACATTTATTTAGACACACACTATAACAGACATTTATTTAGACACACACTATAACAGACATTTATTTAGACACACACTATAACAGACATTTATTTAGACACACACTATAACAGACATTTATTTAGACACACACTAAAACAAAGACATTCACTTCAGCTTCAGGGTCAGTGTTCTGCCAGTAAGCAGAGCCAGTGGGGTTTTAGTTCCGCGGTACCATATGCACTATTTGATTTACATTTTCTTTGCACCACATCACATTTTATTAAATGTTGTGATAAGATGTAACCCCAGAGCAGGAGTAATTTGTGCAGCACAGTACAGCTATACCCACAAGCCCAAAATGATATGAGGCACAATTCCTGAGAACTGTACACGGCTGTTAGAAATAAATGTCTACATTAACGTGTCAACATTACTAAATGAGCCTTAAAGACTACAGCAAACGTGAATAACACGCTGCAACATTCATTTATTGGTTCTTAGGAAAAATATTTTATCCACCACTAAAAATTAAACATGTGCATTCAAATGTAAAATAATTAAAATGTTTCCATATTCATTGCATTCGTCTAAAAAGATATACATATACATTATATACATACTCATTTGAGTTATGGGGGCCCATTTATCAAAGGGCTTGCGGACCTGATCCGACACTGCGGATCAGGTCCGCAAGACCTCGCTAAATGCGGAGAGCAATACAAGAGCTGCTGGTGCAACGCCGCCCCCTGCTGACTCGCGGCCAATCGGCCGCCAGCAGAGAGGTGTCAATCAACCCGATCGTATTCGATCGGGTTGATTTCCGGCGATTTCTGTCCGCCTGCTCAGAGCAGGCGGACAGGGTTATGGAGCAGCGGTCTTTAGACCGCTGCTTCATAACTTGTGTTTCTGGCGAGTCTGAAAACTCGCCAGAAACACGGCCCTTCAAGCTCCATACGGAGCTTGATAAATGGGCCTGAAAGTGAAGATAAAAAGCATGAGATTAAAAGCCTCCATTTCATAAACGTAAAAGACATAGAATTATTGTATAGAAAATAAACAAATCTAGGCAAGTATCACTTGCTTATCCCCAGAAGTATTCTGTGTACATTGCTACAGTACCAATGCACCACTGAACTCTGGGTAAGATGTATTTTGGTGCATTGGTAACAACATATACAGAATACTTCTGGGGATAAGCAAGCGATTCTTGCCTAGATTTGCTCATTTTCTATACAGTAATTCTATGACTCTTACAAACAAAATGTGTGTGGCAAAAAAAAAATGTAGCCGATATGTTCGATCAGTTAAAACTGAACCTCCAAAGGTGGGAAACACTTTCTGCAGATTTAAGTTTACACAATTTTAGAGGTAAAGGATTTAAAAGTTCCACATTTACACTATTCAATAACAATTTAGCGAGGTACTTGTCAGCTGATTATGTCCTGATTCTCTTTTGTTCTTGGCCAGTCCTTATCCCAATTAAAAAAATAGTATTAAAAAGAAAACCGAAAAAAAAACCACATTATTTTAGGTAGCACTGGATACAACTTTAACTTTAAAGAGGCCTTGAAGATACAAAATAGCAGACAAATGTATTTTTGTTAATAAATTACAGATACAAACAATTTGGCCACAATAAAAAAAATTTATTTCACCTGGAAGCCTTGCACTAAGCAGTGATCAGGTTTTTGGAGGCTCTGACACCGAGTTTAAGATCTGTCACCTAATGACCCAGTACATTTGCAGTCTTTGCCACCTCTGGAGGTTCTTTCAGTTACTGTTTTCTTCAAGAACAACACGGCAAATGATTCTTTTTTATAACCTTTTCAATGACTGTACATTTGCTGCAGTTTGTCATGTACACACTTTGTGAGACTGTACTGGTATATGAATAAAATATACCTCTTACCTTGCAAAGCAGACACTTCTGTCACATGTGTAATCCTTCCCAAATGGTAATCACAGGACTCCATCAATCCTTGTGTCCCTTAACTTCACCGCTGGTCCTTAGGCGATGGCGAACTTTGGGAACTTAGACATGGTACCTGTAGACACATGAAAATATATTGTTATATCAGCTGCTAGTCAACATTAAAGGGGTTTTGAGATTGTAATATAAAATTCTTAATAAAATGTATTAAACTTTCCCCTTTTACTGTAATTTAATTCAAGTTTCTGTTAAATATGTAAGTGATGTATATTGTACACCGTCATTGGTTGCACATTGTAGAGAGCCATTTATGACTGTGCCAAACTGGCCTTGGCAGAAAGGATTACAACATGATGATGCCCACTGCTATAATTTTACACTTATTGTTATAATATTTAAACAACTAATATTATTTAGAAATATATCTGTATATTGTTCTCAAGCTAATCTTTGCTTTGAACACTTAATTCTGTCTAGCATTTATTTTGTGTTTAATGTCCTTTCAAATGTATATGCTAAAGAAAAATGGAGCCACTAATGAACTACCTTACCTTATATATATATATATATATATATATATATATATATATATATATATATATATATATATATATATTAATACTTTATTTCAACCTCTTCTGCTCCGTCTTGTTGGCACCCTCTACATGCACATGAGCCAATGATATCAGTTCTTGACCTATGTGCATATCCTGTGCATACTGACTGTTTGCTGCTTTAATAGAGGGCAACTCCTTGCAAAAGAAAGGAAATTGGTGAAAATAAAAATAAATTTAAAGGCATAAGAGGCCCATTTATCAAGCTCCAAATGGAGCTTGAGGGTCCGTGTTTCTGGTGAGCCGCTAAAGACCGCTGCTCCATAACCATGTCCGCCTGCTCTGAGCCACAATTCAATTCGAGTACAATCGGGTTGCTTGACACCTCCTTGCTGGCGGCCGTGAATCTGCAGGGGGCGGCGTTGCACTAGCAGCTCACAAGAGCTGCTAGTGCAATGCTGAATATGGAGAGCGTATTGCTCTCCGCATTCAGCGAGGTTTGTCGGACCTGATCCGCACTGTCAGATCAGGTCCGACAGACCTTTAATAAATAGGCCTCTATAGCTTTAAAGGGGCAGTGTACGCTAAAATGAATATTTTAGTACATATCACTCCCACTTCTCACTAGAAGTTGAATTACTTCTGCTAAATAATCTTGTTTACATAGCTTTTCTACAACCAGTACTTAAGTACTGAAATTTTGAGAATAGGTAGTGGATTCTACAGGCAAAACCAGCTATTTCAATTGACAAAATTAAAGTAAAGGATACATTTGTAAACACTAAGGCCTAGATTTGGAGTTCGGCGGTAAAAGGGCTGTTAACGCTCCGCGGGCTTTTTTCTGGCCGCACCATAAAATTAACTCTGGTATCGAGAGTTCAAACAAATGCTGCGTTAGGCTCCAAAAAAGGAGCGTAGAGCATTTTTACCGCAAATGCAACTCTCGATACCAGAGTTGCTTACGGACGCGGCCGGCCTCAAAAACGTGCTCGTGCACGATTCCCCCATAGGAAACAATGGGGCTGTTTGAGCTGAAAAAAACCTAACACCTGCAAAAAAGCAGCGTTCAGCTCCTAACGCAGCCCCATTGTTTCCTATGGGGAAACACTTCCTACGTCTGCACCTAACACTCTAACATGTACCCCGAGTCTAAACACCCCTAACCTTACACTTATTAACCCCTAATCTGCCGCCCCCGCTATCGCTGACCCCTGCATATTTTTTTAAACCCCTAATCTGCCGCTCCGTAAACCGCCGCCACCTACGTTATCCCTATGTACCCCTAATCTGCTACCCCTAACCCCGCCGACCCCTATATTATATTTATTAACCCCTAACCTGCCCCCCACAACGTCGCCAACACCTGCCTACACTTATTAACCCCTAATCTGCCGAGCGGACCTGAGCGCTACTATAATAAAGTTATTAACCCCTAATCCGCCTCACTAACCCTATCATAAATAGTATTAACCCCTAATCTGCCCTCCCTAACATCGCCGACACCTAACTTCAATTATTAACCCCTAATCTTCCGATCGGAGCTCACCGCTATTCTAATAAATGGATTAACCCCTAAAGCTAAGTCTAACCCTAACACTAACACCCCCCTAAGTTAAATATAATATTTATCTAACGAAATAAATTAACTCTTATTAAATAACTTATTCCTATTTAAAGCTAAATACTTACCTGTAAAATAAACCCTAATATAGCTACAATATAAATTATAATTATATTATAGCTATTTTAGGATTAATATTTATTTTACAGGCAACTTTGTAATTATTTTAACCAGGTACAATAGCTATTAAATAGTTAAGAACTATTTAATAGTTACCTAGTTAAAATAATAACAAATTTACCTGTAAAATAAATCCTAACCTAAGTTATAATTAAACCTAACACTACCCTATCAATAAAATAATTAAATAAACTACCTACAATTACCTACAATTAACCTAACACTACACTATCAATAAATTAATTAAACACAATTCCTACAAATAAATACAATTAAATAAACTAGCTAAAGTACAAAAAATAAAAAAGAACTAAGTTACAGAAAATAAAAAAATATTTACAAACATAAGAAAAATATTACAACAATTTTAAACTAATTACACCTACTCTAAGCCCCCTAATAAAATAACAAAGACCCCCAAAATAAAAAATTCCCTACCCTATTCTAAATTAAAAAAGTTACAAGCTCTTTTACCTTACCAGCCCTGAACAGGGCCCTTTGCGGGGCATGCCCCAAGAAGTTCAGCTCTTTTGCCTGTAAAAAAAACCATACAATACCCCCCCCCCCCAACATTACAACCCACCACCCACATACCCCTAATCTAACCCAAAACCCCCTTAAATAAACCTAACACTAAGCCCCTGAAGATCTTCCTACCTTGTCTTCACCATCCAGGTATCACCGATCCGTCCTGGCTCCAACATCTTCATCCAACCCAAGCGGGGGTTGGCGATCCATAATCCGGTCCAGAAGAGGCTCCAAAGTCTTCCTCCTATCCGGCAAGAAGAGGACATCCGGACCGGCAAACATCTTCTCCAAGCGGCATCTTCGATCTTCTTCCATCCGGAGCGAAGCGGCAGGATCCTGAAGACATCCAGCGCGGAACATCCATCCGGACCGACGACTGAACGACGAATGACTGTTCCTTTAAGGGACGTCATCCAAGATGGCGTCCCTCGAATTCCGATTGGCTGATAGGATTCTATCAGCCAATCGGAATTAAGGTAGGAAAATTCTGATTGGCTGATGGAATCAGCCAATCAGAATCAAGTTCAATCCGATTGGCTGATCCAATCAGCCAATCAGATTGAGCTCGCATTCTATTGGCTGTTCCGATCAGCCAATAGAATGCGAGCTCAATCTGATTGGCTGATTGGATCGGCCAATCGGATTGAACTAGATTCTGATTGGCTGATTCCATCAGCCAATCAGAAAATTCCTACCTTAATTCCGATTGGCTGATAGAATCCTATCAGCCAATCGGAATTCGAGGGACGCCATCTTGGATGACGTCCCTTAAAGGAACAGTCATTCGTCGTTCAGTCGTCGGTCCGGATGGATGTTCCGCGCTGGATGTCTTCAGGATCCTGCCGCTTCGCTCCGGATGGAAGAAGATCGAAGATGCCGCTTGGAGAAGATGTTTGCCGGTCCGGATGTCCTCTTCTTGCCGGATAGGAGGAAGACTTTGGAGCCTCTTCTGGACCGGATTATGGATCGCCAACCCCCGCTTGGGTTGGATGAAGATGTTGGAGCCAGGACGGATCGGTGAACCTGGTATGGTGAAGACAAGGTAGGAAGATCTTCAGGGGCTTAGTGTTAGGTTTCTTTAAAAGGGGGTTTGGGTTAGATTAGGGGTATGTGGGTGGTGGGTTGTAATGTTGGGGGGGGGGGTATTGTATGTTTTTTTTTACAGGCAAAAGAGCTGAAATTCTTGGGGCATGCCCCGCAAAGGGCCCTGTTCAGGGCTGGTAAGGTAAAAGAGCTTGTAACTTTTTTAATTTAGAATAGGGTAGGGAATTTTTTATTTTGGGGGGCTTTGTTATTTTATTAGGGGGCTTAGAGTAGGTGTAATTAGTTTAAAATTGTTGTAATATTTTTCTTATGTTTGTAAATATTTTTTTATTTTCTGTAACTTAGTTCTTTTTTATTTTAGTACTTTAGCTAGTTTATTTAATTGTATTTATTTGTAGGAATTGTGTTTAATTAATTTATTGATAGTGTAGTGTTAGGTTAATTGTAGGTAATTGTAGGTAGTTTATTTAATTATTTTATTGATAGGGTAGTGTTAGGTTTAATTATAACTTAGGTTAGGATTTATTTTACAGGTAAATTTGTTATTATTTTAACTAGGTAACTATTAAATAGTTCTTAACTATTTAATAGCTATTGTACCTGGTTAAAATAATTACAAAGTTGCCTGTAAAATAAATATTAATCCTAAAATAGCTATAATATAATTATAATTTATATTGTAGCTATATTAGGATTTATTTTACAGGTAAGTATTTAGCTTTAAATAGGAATAATTTATTTAATAAGAGTTAATTTATTTAGTTAGATTTAAATTATATTTAACTTAGGGGGGTGTTAGTGTTAGGGTTAGACTTAGCTTTAGGGGTTAATACATTTATTAGAATAGCGGTGAGCTCCGGTCGGCAGATTAGGGGTTAATAATTGAAGTTAGGTGTCGGCGATGTTAGGGAGGGCAGATTAGGGGTTAATACTATTTATGATAGGGTTAGTGAGGCGGATTAGGGGTTAATACATTTATTATAGTAGCGCTCAGGTCCGCTCGGCAGATTAGGGGTTAATAAGTGTAGGCAGGTGTCGGCGACGTTGAGGGGGGCAGATTAGGGGTTAATAAATATAATATAGGGGTCGGCGATGTTAGGGGCAGCAGATTAGGGGTACATAGGGATAACGTAGGTGGCGGCGATTTGCGGTCGGAAGATTAGGGGTTAATTATTTTAAGTAGCTGGCGGCGACGTTGTGGGGGGCAAGTTAGGGGTTAATAAATGTAATACAGGGGTCGGCGGGGTAAGGGGCAGCAGATTAGGGGTACATAAATATAACGTAGGTGGCGGTCGGCAGATTAGGGGTTAAAAATTTTAATCGAGTGGCGGCGGTGTGGGGGGACCTCGGTTTAGGAGTACATAGGTAGTTTATGGGTGTTAGTGTACTTTAGGGTACAGTAGTTAAGAGCTTTATGAACCGGCGTTAGCCAGAAAGCTCTTAACTCCTGCTATTTTCAGGCGGCTGGAATCTTGTCGTTAGAGCTCTAACGCTCACTTCGGAAACGACTCTAAATACCGGCGTTAGAAAGATCCCATTGAAAAGATAGGCTACGCAAATGGCGTAGGGGGATCTGCGGTATGGAAAAGTCGCGGCTGAAAAGTGAGCGTTAGACCCTTTAATCACTGACTCCAAATACCAGCGGGCGGCCAAAACCAGCGTTAGGAGCCTCTAACGCTGGTTTTGACGGCTACCGCCGAACTCCAAATCTAGGCCTAATACTCTTTAGCAGGATCAAGTGGCTCATTGAGTACATTAAAGGGGAGAAAAGCTTACAAACACTGTCCCTTTAATATGAAAAACATTTTTTTATTATCAATGATTTTTATTGAGGTTTAACAGCAAAGTTTACATATGTCTGTGATAGATTCCAACATTCTCTATTGTGACATTACATATCATGCAAACATAAGTCAATAGCAAACAGTAAAAATAAAATTGACACTTTAAACCTATGATTGGTTATAATTGGGTGTCTAGGGTAAACCTCTATTTTCAACATTTTAGAGTGATTATATTGAGACTCTCTGTAAAATAAATCAGTAGCCTCCTTTTACTTATAGATAGGATATTAACAAGAGGGTGTTACTGTCTAGATAAATCTGAGCCACTTTGGGCCCTAGGTGAAGCAAGATAAATATATGTGAGATGATTCAAACGTTAGTGCTACATCAAGTTAAAAGAAAAAATAGAAAAAGGAAAACCAACACTGGACAACTTATCCATAAAATAAAACATAAACAGCACCTTGCAATTAGGATCGACTGAACAGAGGTATTACACCTGGTATATGTCCTATTGCAAATGGTTAGGTGAATAATTAGAGTGACGCCAACCCGTGTATGTTAATAGGACTGAGGAAAAATGTAGTTTTCTAAAGGTTAGAATATAAAAAAAAAAAAGTCAATATGTCTGGAAAAGTGGTGTGTATACATATATGCATGTATTGACAGTCCTCACGTGAGTGAATTTTGGAAAGGCCATATCTGAACTCACTATAGCGGATTAAATATATATAACATTTATTTGCCCACGGCTCCCGCCGCTATCCACGGTTCAGAGACTAAGTGTGTAATAATGTACGTCCGCCGTGCATATAGCTATATTAAGTGATATTGCCCTAACTGTTAAGCAGGTATATCCTGAGGAGTTTCGAGTAGGATTCCAAATACACATTTACACTCCAAGAGGAAAAGTATTAATAGCAACAATAAGAATTTTCAATATTATAAACCGAGCTTCCCAGAAAATACAGGCAAGTTTACATCTTTAAGCATCTGTTGTAACAGGTTACCCTATTACAGGGTGAGTTAGTAATTTATGAGGAGTCTAAATACTTGCATAGAGTGCTTCCATGTAGATCCGTTACAGACCTGAACCCTTTTGTGATACAATTAGACTCTTTTCTACTCATATAAAGTCGGGTGTAAACTAAAGAGATAAGCAACACATTGGCACAGTGAATCATAATAATCGTTGTTTGCTCTAATATCTTGCTATGTAAAGTTTATGTGGGTAAAGGAGCATAGAGTTTACTGACCGTCCCTGTGTTGGGCCCAGAAGGAATAACTAGTCTTTTATCCGGGGGTAAATGCTTAGTCTGCGATGGCGAGTTACAAACAAGTCCATGTCCCATTTCAGATGGTTGCTTGTTTAAAACGTTTGGTAGTATCCCAGGGAGATTTAGTGAGAGTTCCATGTATATGGATCGCCTCGGGTTCTGCGGAGCTGAAAAGTTAGAGATAGGTTCACTTTGGTCTCTGAATTCTGCTATGTCACTTGTAATGAGATCCAGGGGGCTTGGTGTCTTCTCTATGTCGGGGTCAAATGGAACCATCGGTAGGTCACTTAAAGTGAGTGCGTATGCTGTGATGGTAAGTTGCTGGTATGTTTGTCCCCTATTTCAGATGGTTTCATAATTAGGGCAAAAAATAGTACTGGAGGGGTGTTAAGTGAGAGTTCTTTTGCACTTGGTCGGCCAAAATTTTTTTCTGCCAAAATGATAGTTAAGAACTCACTTTGGTCTTCAGATATCATGATGTATGTATGATCTGGATGGCTCGTTGTCTGCTTGTTATGTTGCGCAACTTGTAAGTGCTCATCTAGTGGGTTGCGTGTCGATCGTGTGGTATCTTGAGACTCAAACATGAGGTGTTGTAGAAGTCTGTTCCTGGTACAGGCGTTGTAACAGATGTTCTGATGGTGCTTTGTCTAGCAGCCTCTGCATAAGAGCCTCAAGTTTCTGAAAGTGCACATTATGTCGCTGCCACATGGTCTCGGCATCCATTTTTTGCTGTTAAGTATGTCACTGCAATAAGCAATATCTTGGATGCAGTTTGATGTTAGGTCCAAGGTATAGTGCTGTGCGATATAGTAATGTCGTATCCAGTTGTGGTCAGATACACTGCCTGGTAAAAGCCGCCGCTTCAGGCCTTTATTGTCCAATTCTGGGCTCTGATTTCACAAATACAGCAGAAAAAGCAGTGATATGCTCACGACAGAGCAAAATATTATTATTATGGTCGAGGTTATCTTTTTAACTGTAGGATGGAGTAAAAAAATCGCCAGATTGATGGCTTATCTACCGGAGCACAAGGATGAAAAACATTTTAACAAGAGTTTCTGTACATAAATGCCCTTTATAAAAGCAGTTAAATCACCAATATCAAAATCCCCGTGGACCAGTTACTCTAGATCACAACAATCAAGATAACACTGTCACAAAGATAGCGCTGTGCAGAATCAAAGCTAAAAACATGCAAAATGTTATTTATTAAGCAAAAGTATGTTTCCTGCGGAGTTAATCATTAAAGCAAGAAGGCTTTTTCTTTTCCAACCTCCCATGTAGCGTGTTCTACATTACTTCCTGCATAGCAAAGTACATTAAAGAGACATAAAACCCACACGATTCAGATAGAGAAGCAATTTGAAGCAACTTTCTAATTAACTACTATTATACATTTGTATTCGTTCTCTTGCTATCTTTATTTGAAAATGCAGGAATGTAAGCTTAGGAGCCGGCCCATTTTTGGTTTAGCACCTGCTGATTGTTGGCTAAATGTAACATTGCAATGAGCTGAAGGGGATACATTACTGCAGACATAACCGTTGCTAGCTCATTAAAGGTACATGAATACCAATATTAAATCATGATTCAGATAGGGCGTGTAGTTTAAAAAATATATATTCCAATTTACTACATTCTCATTCTATCCTTTGTTGAAGTTAAGTTCCTTTTCAAGAGATGTTGCTGGTGTCTGTGTTTGATAATGTCACATGTCCCTGTTACGTGAAAAGCTTTATATATTTTATGTATTCTAATTTAATTATACTTAAAGGGACATGAGAAACTGTGATAATAATATAAAATCTTTAATTATGCATAGTAAAAGGATAGCAAAGTAAAACACTAGACTCCCCAGAGTTTGAAAACCTATAATCGTCAAACTTAAAGCGATTGTAAAATGTAATGAATTAAAGTACAATATCAAAAAAAATCTTAAAAACAGGGGCACTTTAATTCATTAAAGTTTACAAAGACACTTATTTTTTTAAAATAGTTACCTATGCGTTATGGTAAACATAACGCCGATCCTCCGCCCACAGCTCCTGCTTTTATTTAGCATAAGGATGACGAATCCGGCTTCCTCCAATCGTAGCATGCCTCACGAGCAGGACGCCAAAGAGAGCATGCAACGATTGGAGGAAGCCGGATTAATTAGTTTACAATCACTTTAAAATGCATGAAGTGTTTGCAACATTGTTTGTAAAGTACCAAAGACTCCTGAGCTCTTATGCACCTACCTAAATGTACTCTTCAAGGACACTAAGAGAACAAAGCAAATTTGTTAATAGAAGTATATTGAAAAGTTGTTTAAAATCACATACTCTATCTAGTCAGCAAGGTTTGCTTTTTACTTTACTGTCCCTTATGTGTTCTGTCATCTTTTCCTGTAATTTTAGTCTCAAAATTGTACTTTTTTAAACCAAGAGAATTGCAAGTGCAGAATTCATGAGCCTAAAGCTCTGCTTATAAACCTGTTCCTAACTGGCATCAGGATAAGTGATAAAAAAGATACCCCAAACAATGCAAGTTTTGTTAACTAAATGACAGCAAGCTTTGTCTACGTCAGTAACAAGTCCAGAACGGGTCCTTTAAATAAAGCACATGGTGGGGGAGTTTAGCTATTGAAAAACAATTGCAGCCGGTGTTAATGCATCCAGAAATGCTGCACACTCACCTAGTATATTAACTTATTACAAGACAACAGAAAACTCTTAATTACATTATGTTTGTATCCCATTCATTGTGGACAAATAATATAGAAGGTACAGCTTTTTTATATAGAGGCAGAAAGCTCTTAATCCAAAATGCTTGGACCAGAAAATGATTGGATGTCAGATTAGTTTGGGTTTTGGAATAGATGTCAATTTACATCTGTAAAATGAGACAGTTTGGAGAGGGAAAGTGCAAACAAGAATATATTTCATTTAGGCAACATTTACATGTCATAATACAGCTTATACATGTAACCTAAAGGTATTTTCATATCATTTTAATACTTTTTATACATAGAAGCCTTAGAAAGATAGTATAGCATTGTAATCAGAAAGGTATTAGATTTTGTTTTAAATAAATATAGATTAGAATTTGCATTTTACAACACAAAAACCATACTGTCAGATAATTTGTGATATTATGTAATATATATTTTTACACATATGCATGTATGATGTAGAGAAATAATTTATTTGTATGTGAAAATCTGGCTAATGTGAGTTGCATTCAATTCTGGAATTAGTGTCATGATTAAGACCATTAGTTATATTCATTACACATCTGAGAGCTCAAAGCAGACAAAGGTCCCCACTCAATATACAGATTGCACTTTGATGTATATATAAATAACTCAATTAAAGGGATTGGCTACCTAGAAAACTCTGTAGTCAGAGAGACCGGAAGTCTGCAGTTTGAGAGGCATTTCCAGGATGGCCAGGAAATGTAAATGTCTATCATCTAAGTGTTCATTTTTCCATACTGAGTTAAATATACAAAACCCTAGACTCCTCGTCTGAGTTAAAGGTATCTAAGAAAGTATTTTAAAACCTGTGTATTTTGAAAGCATATAAGTTTAAAACTTTAAAATTTAAATATATGAATTGTATAATTATCAGATCTATTTAAAATACATAGATTATATAAATAATATATATATATTGGTCTGGGAGATACACCTTTATGTCTGATATACTATATTAGATAAGTGGGAACAAATACAAAGTATACAGAAATTGTAAGATGGTAAAAAGCAATATTCTGATACAGAAATTAACTAAGAACTGATACTCTCCTTAATTTAAAACCGCTGCCTTCTTTCAGTCTCTCCCCAGGGACTGTAATAGTCACAAAATTTCAAAGATAGATGGCGCTGGTCTTGGAATTGTGCTATGGATATGTAGATATCTTCTAATTTTCTGGTGGCAAAAGGAAACAGACTTGTTGTGTATATAAACACCAATTAATAAGGGTGCAATATACTCACTCCATAAGTTGTATGATGTCTGCAGTGCTCATCTATAGATGACCTCACGGTTAGCTTGAAACCAAGGATGGACTCCAATAATATCAATCCAGATTGCTAAAAGCAAGGAAGAGCTCCAATAAGGTGTGTGTAAGATTACTCAAAATTACAAATAGCAACTTACTCCATCAAATTTGGAATTCCGGCGATGTCAGAGCAAAGAAGTAATTCATTACTCCAAAGGTGGTAAAATAAGTATTTTTAATAGCTCAACGCGTTTCAACGTATGCAAACGTCTTTTTCAAGAGCAAATTTAAAACAAGTAAAAACAGTTGAAAAAATTTGTATGCTATTACACTAATTGCCGGTTTAAATACAGATGGTTAGAACAACTTAAAAATCACATAAAAACATCATATCTTTGTTTGGCTATAATAGCTTCATAGTATGGAAGGTGAAATATAATAGTTTTAACTATGTCGATTTTAATTTTCTAATTTAAATTTAATTCAATAATGGATTGCCAAACACAGATATTTAGACCAATCACGGACATTCAAATTACATGGTATTGCATTATAACCAATGAGAGAATCTAAGAGATTTGAGTTCTCAAACGAGTAGTATTTTGTGTGTAGTTCTATATCAAGTCCGCCGGAATCACATGATATTCGGTGTCCAATGGTTGCAGAGTATCAGACGTGCCATATGTTGTATTGTTAGTAACGCCTTACTTTCTTTAGACCAATAGTGTTAGTCTCATGTAAATAGTACACCGTTAATCTACAAAATAAATGACAAGCGAACAGTAAATGTCCGTAAACAAGGTTTATAAGTGGATTACATCTATATGAGAAAAAACAATAAAAATTATATAGTAGGTATTTAAGAACCTGACTAATCTTTGTGTACATAACTTTTTGACATTGATAGTAACAAAGCATAAGGGCCTTGGAAACCTTTTTCATAACATTAAGTGCTGAAAACATGATATTCAGACATCATTTGAATACATTTAGAAAGAAAACAAGAGGGCGACCCCTAGTGCAGATCAATTATGAACAGGTGTTGGATATCTGCTTATGCTTACGAATGGATACTCACAAAAAGTATTGCACCCTGTAGTGCAAATGTAGCGTACTAGGAATATTGTAGTGTCCTAGTGCACATGACCACTCAAGTAATGCTGCTGTAGTTGGAGATGGATATCAAGAGTGAAGGGATGGACGTCAGGATGATAAACAAGAGAACTCCAGTATCGTTGTATAAAAATATTTTATATAAAAAAACAGGAATAAAAGAATATATACACAGATCTATAATGACATCTGTTGTATAATGCTACGCGTTTCTAAGCGCTCACCGCGCCTTTTCCTCAGGCAAATGATACTGAATACACTGGAGTCTCTTACATATATACCTGTGCAGGCTTAATGTGGTCAGCTGTAGCTCATTTGTGACAGGTGCTGCACAAATGAACTACCTTGATATTCTAACCGGATGTTACAAAAATTACAAAAAAATACAATAAAATATATATAAAAGGAAATATCTAATACAATGTAATATGCTGATCATTCTCGACATATAAGAACTTAAATAAAATATATCCTAAAACTTAAACTCTCTGAGTTGTCTTGAGTGTGTGAAAACACGTTTGTAAATGATGTCAAACACGACATAGGCATAGACTCTGTAGACAGTTATCTTAGTGATGATCCATATATGTCTGATATCCAGAAGAATTATTTGCTCAAACTCATACATTTCATATTAACTCATAATTATTTTAAGTTTCTGGATAATTTTTTTCTTCAGACCAAGGGAACGGCCATGGGGACCAGATTTGCTCCCAGTTTTGCAAATTTATTCATGGGCATATTCGAATCCAAGTACATCTATAATGCAAAATGGGAGCAAAATCTGGTCTTCTATGGCCGTTATATAGACGATTTGTTATTTGTTTGGAGGGGAACATCCCAATGTATATATTCTTTTATTCCTGTTTTTTTATATAAAATATTTTTATACAACGATACTGGAGTTCTCTTGTTTATCATCCTGACGTCCATCCCTTCACTCTTGATATCCATCTCCAACTACAGCAGCATTACTTGAGTGGTCATGTGCACTAGGACACTACAATATTCCTAGTACGCTACATTTGCACTACAGGGTGCAATACTTTTTGTGAGTATCCATTCGTAAGCATAAGCAGATATCCAACACCTGTTCATAATTGATCTGCACTAGGGGTCGCCCTCTCGTTTTCTTTCTAAATTTACAGACTACAGACACATCTTCTGCGTTTGGGAGGAGCAGCCCTCAGTTTGGTGCACAGTTTGCTGGGACACTGTGAAGTTCCCAGACCGTTTACCTGGGCATTACCTTTGCCTTTTCATACTGTGAGTATGTTTTCACTTGCATTATTTCTTTTATAAAAATTGGCTACACTAGGAGGCGCCCTTCTCTCTCTGCTATTTGAATACATTTGTAAGATACGAAATGGTGAAATAACAAAAAGTGAAAAAAAGACAAAATTTTGATGTACCGTAACATTTAGGGACAGTGTCTCAAATATTTATATATAAAAATTTGAGTGCTACTCCTATTTTGAAGTACTAAATTGTGATCTTATAGTTATAAGATATAAAATGATGAACTATATATAACAAAAGAGTGAAAAAAAGACAATATTTTAATATACCGTATCATTTAAAGAGACAGTGTCTCAAATATTTATATGAAAAAAATTACTATTTTGAAGTACTAATTTGTGATCTTATAGTTATAAAGAACTAAAAAGAACTAATTTTAGTTTTAATTTTGAGTAATTTTTAAACAAACGCTGCTATTCTAATATCCTTATTCAAACCCCAGTGATTATAAGAGTGTGGATCCACCAAAGTTCCCTTCCTTCTAACTCATCCTCTAATTTACCTCCTCTCCAATGTGTGGATACCTTTTCTATACCCATCCACAGGAAGTTTTTAGATTCAAATTTCTGACATGTATTGCAGTGTAAAGGTACCCCATGATCCTCATATTTTTTTATCAGTTTTGTTTAGATGTTCTAAAATACGTGTTTTCAAAAATCTAGTAGTTTGACCTAAATATTGAATTTTGCAATTACAATGTAAGAGATATATGACATTATTAGTTTTACAGGTGAAAAAGTCCTTGATTATAAAGGTTTTACCAGTAGTTGATGACACAAAAAATGTATGTGTACGTTTAGTGTAATTGCAACCTTTGCATCGGCCACAAGTATAGAAGCCTTGGAAGTTTGAAATGGACATTGGAATTTTGGGGATCATCCCTTTTATTAAGGAAGGTGCTAACTTCTGTTTAAAGTTAGTACCCCTTCTAAATGTAATTTGTGGTTTGTCGGGTATGATATTTTCCATAATTTAGTCACTTTTTAAAACATGCCAGTGTTTCTTTATGATATTTTTAATCTGGTTATGTCCAGAATTATAGGTAGTTATAAACCTCGGAAATAATTGTGTATTTGTTGATTCACATTTTTTACCCTGTAGTAATTTTTCCCGATCTAAGTGTCTCACTTCTTATCTATCAGATTCTAGGATTGCTTTTTTGTATCCCTTTTCTAGAAATCTTGATTTTAATAGCTTAGATTGTTCTTTGTAATCTTCTAATTTGTCACAGTTAAGTCTTATGCGTTGAAACTGCCCTTTTGGAATTGCTTTAAGCCAGTGTTTGACGAATATGTTCAAAAATTAGGAGCCAGTAAGAATATTTAGGAGCCATGGGTAAAATTCTAGGAGCCAGTGGCTCCCAGGCTCCTGGGTTTGTCGAGCCCTGCTTTAAGCCATGATGGATGATGTTGACTATCATGTTGTATATCAGTATTTACATCACATTGCTTGAAATGTGTCTTTGAGTGAATAACTCCATTGATAACTGTAATCACTAAATCTAAAAAAATGGCCTGAGTTTCATGTATTTCTGGGGTTAATATGATATTCATATTATTACTATTTAGTTGGGAAATGAAAGATTGAAGATATTCTAAATCCCCCTTCCAGATACACAGAACATCATCGATATATCTCCGCCATGTCACCAGGTCCGCCCTAAGCACGTTGTTGGACCAAACATATTGATGTTCAAAATGGTCCATATAAATATTGGCATAACTTGGGGCGAACCTGGTGCCCATGGCTGTTACTCAAAGTGGCCTCCACCCAGCCTGTTCACGCCCAGGAGGGACGATTTTCTTTTTAAGGGGAGGGAACTGTCACAGTTCCCACCGTGCCATGCAGTCAGCCAGGCGTAGTCGCTCCTTTGGTGGAAAGCAAGGGACTTGAACCTGGGTCCTCTCTTATCGTAGGCTTGTTCTCTTGCCTCTAAGCCACGGACCTGGTGACATGGCGGAGATATATCGAGGATGTTCTGTGTATCTGGAAGGGGGATTTAGAATCTCTTCAATCTTTAATTTTCCAACTAAATAGTAATAATATGAATATCATATTAACCCCAGAAAAACATGAAACTCAGGCAATTTTTTTTAGATTTAGCGATTACAGTTATCAATGGCGTTAGTCACACAAAGACACATTTCAAGCAATGTGATGTAAATACTTATATACAACATGATAGTCAGCATCATCCATCATGGCTTAAAGCAATTCCAAAAGGGCAGTTTGAACGCATAAGACGTAACTGTGGCAAATTAGAAGATTACGAAGAACAATCTAAGATATTAAAATCAAGATTTCTAGAAAAAGGAAATTTATGCTTACCTGATAAATTGATTTCTTCTACGATACAACAAGTCCACGGATTCATCCTTTACAGGAAGTTGCAAAGAGCACCACAGCAGAGCTGTATATATAGCTCCTCCCTTCTCTCCACCCCCAGTCATTCGACCGAAGGTATAGGAAGAGAAAAGAAAAGCTAAAAGGTGCAGAGGTGACTGAAGTTTTGAAAAATATAATTTGTCTAAAATGACAGGGAGGGCCGTGGACTCGTCGTATCATAGAAGAAATCAATTTATCAGGTAAGCATAAATTTCCTTTTCTTCTACTAGATATGACGAGTCCACGGATTCATCCTTTACTTGTGGGATACAATACCAAAGCAACAGGACACGGATGAATGGGAGGGACAAGACAGATACCTAAACAGAAGGCACCACTGCTTGAAGAACTTTTCTCCCAAAAATAGCCTCAGAAGAAGCAAAAGTATTAAATTTGGAAAATTTGGAAAAAGTATGAAATAGAGAAGATGTTTGACGGAAATCCTTGGTCGCTTGTAAGTAAAACTTCAACGCCCGAACCACGTCCAAGTTATGTAAGAGACGTTCCTTCTTAGAAGAAGGATTAGGACACAAGGAAAGAATCACAATTTCCTGATTAATATTCTTATTAGAAACAACCTTAGGAAGAAAACCACCTTATCCGAATGGAATATAAGATAAAGTGAATCACATTGCAATGCAGAAAGCTAAGAAACTCTTCGAGACGAAGAGATAGCAACTAAAAACAAAACTTTCCAAGATAATAGTTTAATATCGATGGAATGTATGGGTTCAAACGGAACCCCTTGAAGAACATTGAGAACTAAATTCAAACTCCATGGCGGAGCAATAGGTTTAAACACAGGCTTGATTCTGATTAAAGCCTGACAAAAAGACTGAACGTCTGGGGCATCCGCCAGACGCTTGTGTAGTAAAATTGACAAAGCAGAAATTTGTCCCTTTAAGGAACTAGTTGATAATCCCTTCTCCAATCCTTCTTGGAGAAAATACAAAATCCTAGGAATTTTAATCCTACTCCATGAGTAGCCCTTGGATTCACACCAACAAAGATATTTACGCCATATCTTATGGTAAATTTTTCTCGTGACAGGCTTGCGAGCCTGAATCAGAGTATCAATGACCGATTTAGAGAATCCCCTCTTAGATAAAACTAAGCGTGCAATCTCCAAACAGTAAGCTGCAGAGAATTTATATTTGGATGCTGGAACGGACCTTGAATGAGAAGGTCCTGTCTCAATGGTAGTCTCCACGGAGGCAGAGAGGACATGTCCAATAGATCTGCATACCAAGTCCTGCATGGGCACGCAGGCACTATCAGGATTACTGAAGCTCTCTCCTGTTTGATTCTTGCAATCAGACAGGAAAGGAGAGGAAATGGCGGAAACACATAAGCCAGGCTGAACGACCAAGGTACTGCTAGAGCATCTATCAGTACAGCTTGGGCATCCCTTGACCTGGACCCGTAACGAGGAAGTTTGGCATTCTGACGAGATGCCATCAGATCCAATTCCGGTGTGCCCCATTGACGGATCAATGATGCGAACACCTCCGGATGAAGTTCCCACTCCCCCAGATGAAAAGTCTGTCGACTTAGAAAATCCGCTTCCCAGTTCTCCACTCCTGGGATATAGATTGCTGATAGATGGCAAGAGTGAGCCTCCGCCCATCGGATTATCTTTTAAACCTCTATCATCGCTAGAGAACTCCTTGTTCCCCCTTGATAATTGACATATGCTACAGTCGTGATATTGTCTGAATGGAATCTTATGAATTTGGACAAAGCCAAATGGAGCCACGCCTGAAGCGCATTGAATATTGCTCTCAGCTCCAGAATATTGATTGGAAGTAGGGACTCCTCCTGAGTCCACAGACCCTGAGCTTTCAGGGAATTCCAGACTGCACCCCAGCCCAAGAGGCTGGCGTCCGTCGTCACTATTACCCATGATGGCCTGCGGAAGCACATTCCCTGGGACAGATGATCCGGTGACAACCACCAAAGAAGAAAGTCTCTGGTCTCTTCATCCAGATTTATCTGAGGAGATAAATTCGCATAATCCCCATTCCACTGTCTGAGCAAGCACAGCTGCAGTGGTCTGAGATGAAAGTGAGCAAACGGAACAATGTCCACTGCCGCTACCATTATTCCAATGACCTCCATAAACTGAGCCACTGATGGCCGAGTAATGGACTGAAGTGCTCGACAAGTATTTAGAATCTTTGACTTTCTGACCTCCGTCAGAAATATTTTCATGTCTACTGAGTCTATCAGAGTTCCCAAGAAAGGAACTCTTGTCTGTGGAACTAGTGAACTCGTTTCTACATTCACTTTCCAACCGTGACTTCTTAGAAATGCCAACACGATGTCCGTGTGAGCTTTGGTCAGATGATAAGTTGACGCCTGGATCAAAATATCTTATAGATAAGGCGCCACTGCTATGCCCCGTGGCCTGAGAACCACCAGAAGGGATCCTAGCACCTTTGTGAAGACTATGGGAGCTGTGGCCAACCCGAAAGGAAGGGCCATGAACTGATAGTGTTCGTCCAGAAAGGCAAACCTTAGGAACTGATGATGATCCTTGTGGATAGGAATGTGAAGATACGCATCCTTTAGGTCCACTGTGGTCATATATTGACCTTCCTGGATCATTGGCAAAATTGTTCGTATAGTCTCCATCTTGAACGATGGGACTCTGAGAAATTTGTTTAGGCATTTGAGATCTAAAATCGGTCTGAAAGTTCCCTCTTTTTTGGGAACCACAAACAGATTTGAGAAAAAACCGTTGTCCCTGTTCTAGTTTTGGAACTGGGCAAATTACTCACATGGTATAAAGGTCTTTTACACAGCGTAAGAATGCCTCTCTTTTTGTCTGGTCTACAGACAAACGTGAAAGATGAAAAAAAAATCTTGAATTCCAGTTGATACCCCTGGGACACAATTTCCAATGCCCAGGGATCCTGAACATCTCTTGCCCAAGCCTGTGCAAAGAGAGAAAGTCTGCCCCCTACTAAATCTGGTCCCGGATCGGGGGCCACCCCTTCATGCTGTCTTGGTAGCAGCAGTGGGCTTCTTGGCTTGTTTACCCTTATTCCAGGTCTGGTTAGGTCTCCAGACTGACTTGGATTGAGAAAAATTCCCTTCCTGCTTTGTGTTGGAAGAGGAAGTAGAGGATCCTTTAAAGTTCCTAAAGGAACGAAAATTATTTTGTTTACTCCTCATCTTCACAGCCTTATCCTGAGGTAAGGCATGACCTTTACCTCCAGTAATGTCAGAAATGATTTCCTTTACTTCAGGCCCGAATAGGGTCTTACCCTTAAAAGGAATAGCTAACAGCTTAGACGACACATCAGCAGACAAAGACTTGAGCCATAATGCTCTACTCGCTAAGATGGCAAAGCCTGCATTTTTCGCCGCTAATTTAGCCATTTGAAAAGCGGCATCTGTAATAAAAGAATTAGCGAGCTTGAGAGCCTTAATTCTATCCAAAATATCATCTAATGGGGTCTCAACCTTAAGAGACTCCTCTAGAGCCTCAAACCAAAAAGCTGCTGCAGTAGTAACTGGAACAATGCAAGCTATCGGTTGTAGAAGAAAACCCTGATGAATAAAAAGTTTCTTTAGAAGACCCTCTAATTTTTTATCCATAGGATCTTTGAAAGCACAACTGTCCTCAATAGGTATAGTTGTACGCTTAGCTAGGGTAGAGATGACTCCCTCCACCTTAGGGACCGTCTGCCTAGAGTCCCGAATAGTGTCAGATATGGGAAGAATCTTCTTAAAATTAGGAGGGGGAGAGAACGGAATGCCTGGTCTATCCCATTCCTTAGTAACAATGTCTGAAATTCTTTTAGGGACAGGAAAAACATTAGTGTAAGAAGGTACCTCTAGATATTTGTCCATCTTACACAATTTTTCTGGTGGTATCACAATAGGGTCACAATCATCCAGAGTCGCTAAAACCTCCAGGAGTAACAGGCGGAGGTGTTCAAGCCTAAATTTAAAGGACATCATGTCCGAATCTGTCTGAGGCAACACATTTCCTGAATCTGAAAGTTCTCCCTCAGACAGCAATTCCCCGACCCCCAAATCAGAGCACTGTGAGGGTACATCGGAAATGGCCAATAAGGCATCAGAGGGCTCAGTATTTACCTTAATACCTGACCTACTGCGTTTACCCTGTAAAACTGGCAGTTTAGACAATACCTCTGTAAGGGTAGTAGACATAACTGCAGCCATATCTTGCAGAGTAAAAGAATTAGACGCACTAGAAGTACTTGGCGTCGCTTGAGTAGGCGTTAAAGGTTGTGACACTTGGGAAGAATTGGATGGCATAACCTGATTCTCTTCAGACTGAGAATCATCCTTAGACATACTTTTATCACCTAAAATATGTTCTTTGCAGTGTAAGGCCCTTTCAATACAAGAGGGACACAATGTAAGTGGGGATTCCACAATGGCTTCTAAACACATAGAGCATTGACTTTCTTCAATGTCACTGGTAGTGAGAAAGATGAGGCGCTGGAGAATTGACCCTGCTAGACTAATGTATTCCCCTCTAAGAAAACAGTGGTTGATATGTAGTGAATGTAGTCCAGCGCTAGATTAGCACGGGTAGAGTATTTAGTTAAATTCTATAATTCGAATATATTGTATTTTGTGATTGGATAAATGTTTAATGTATGTACTGCAATGTTGTTATTATATATTTATTGTAGGTAATCCTAAGTATTTATCAACATTCAGTTAATAAAAAGATATAAACAGGTATATACAACTGATATATATAAACTTGTTGTCTAATGTGAACTTCTTATCTATATATATAAAAACTAATAAAACATTTGTATAATTAGACAGAAATTTAATAACTTGTTAAAAGCATACATAAAATAAAAAGGGACGTCTCCCTTATAACATCGATTTCATCAGAGAAAACAATTGAATAACTGTAGTATATATTTCCGCTATTTGATAATCAGGTACCTGTTATATAGTGTAACAAATGATAATGTCCAGAAATTGGATTAAAAAAACTTAAAGATCCAAACGAGATGACCTCCCCGCTATTGTGGCGGGTGTGTGTTACCGGTCCGTTAGTGAGAGACTGGTATTTAAAAATATGTCATGTGACTTTTCCTACGTCACACTTGTGACCGTAGCTGTTTCAATATAGTTGTAATGTAACCAGTGATCCTTGATATTCTGTCAAGTGCTTTTTATGTTGCAATTTTTTTAAACTTTAATCTGTATGTGTATCAGAAGGTGTATTCCCCTATTCCGTGTGTAATTAGGGAGTCTTGGGGGAGATTGCAACTTACGCTGGTCTCTTGGCACACCTGATTTCTCTTTTAGTGTGGTCTTTGCGGTCACATTCAGTGACTTGGATGTTAAACTTTGCGGTCACGTGCAGTGACTATAATGCAATCCTCGCAGTGTGGACTTGGCGGTCACTTGTAGTGGTGGGAATTGAACTTGTGACCTTTAGGGTAAGAGATGGAGATCTTAACCATTAGGCTATGTGTATCTCACTTTCTTTGTTAGCTTAGTGGACTTGGCGGTCACTTGTAGTGACTGTAATGAGGTCTTTGCGGTCACGGAGGTGACTAGTGGTGGGGTCTTTGCGGTCACAAGTGGTGACTAGGAGTAGAATCTTTAGCGGACATCAGTGATGTTATACAGCAAGGTCTTTGCAGTCACAGATTGTGACTTGCATGTATTAACTTGCGGTTGTATCTTTGCGGTCACAGATTGTGACTTAAAAGTGTTCTTTGCGGTCACTAACAGTGGTGACTTAGAGGAAATCTTTGCGGTCACTAGTAGTGACTAACAGAATGATCTGTATCGTTGGAGATCAAAGTAAAACTTGGCAATCTCTTTGTGCAACTTAGTAGAGCTGATTAGAAACAAATGCAGGTTGTAACAACGTCCAGCTGCAATGTTGCAGGAGGTAATCAGCAAAGGAAGTCTTAGTAGTTTTCTTTCCTTTCTTGGCAATTATAACAGCAATCAAAATAAAAACATAAAATGCAGAGTGACAACAGTGTCAAGGTCAACGCGTTTCGCCCTTAGGCTTTATCAAGACACCAACATTCTGTTAGTCACTACTAGTGACCGCAAAGATTTCCTCTAAGTCACCACTGTTAGTGACCGCAAAGAACACTTTTAAGTCACTATCTGTGACCGCAAAGATACAACCGCAAGTTAATACATGCAAGTCACAATCTGTGACTGCAAAGACCTTGCTGTATAACATCACTGATGTCCGCTAAAGATTCTACTCCTAGTCACCACTTCTGACCGCAAAGACCCCACCACTAGTCACCTCCGTGACCGCAAAGACCTCATTACAGTCACTACAAGTGACCGCCAAGTCCACTAAGCTAACAAAGAAAGTGAGATACACATAGCCTAATGGTTAAGATCTCCATCTCTTACCATAAAGGTCACAAGTTCAATTCCCACCACTACAAGTGACCGCCAAGTCCACACTGCGAGGATTGCATTATAGTCACTGCACGTGACCGCAAAGTTTAACATCCAAGTCACTGAATGTGACCGCAAAGACCACACTAAAAGAGAAATCAGGTGTGCCAAGAGACCAGCGTAAGTTGCAATCTCCCCCAAGACTCCCTAATTACACACGGAATAGGGGAATACACCTTCTGATACACATACAGATTAAAGTTTAAAAAAATTGCAACATAAAAAGCACTTGACAGAATATCAAGGATCACTGGTTACATTACAACTATATTGAAACAGCTACGGTCACAAGTGTGACGTAGGAAAAGTCACATGACATATTTTTAAATACCAGTCTCTCACTAACGGACCGGTAACACACACCCGCCACAATAGCGGGGAGGTCATCTCGTTTGGATCTTTAAGTTTTTTTAATCCAATTTCTGGACATTATCATTTGTTACACTATATAACAGGTACCTGATTATCAAATAGCGGAAATATATACTACAGTTATTCAATTGTTTTCTCTGATGAAATCGATGTTATAAGGGAGACGTCCCTTTTTATTTTATGTATGCTTTTAACAAGTTATTAAATTTCTGTCTAATTATACAAATGTTTTATTAGTTTTTATATATATAGATAAGAAGTTCACATTAGACAACAAGTTTATATATATCAGTTGTATATACCTGTTTATATCTTTTTATTAACTGAATGTTGATAAATACTTAGGATTACCTACAATAAATATATAATAACAACATTGCAGTACATACATTAAACATTTATCCAATCACAAAATACAATATATTCGAATTATAGAATTTAACTAAATACTCTACCCGTGCTAATCTAGCGCTGGACTACATTCACTACATTTCTTCAATGTCAGACATGTTGAACAGGCTAGTAATAACCACAAAAGTCGTGAACAAAGTTCATTTATTGAAAAAAACACCAATTTGAAAAACCATACTGCGCCTTTAAGAAGTAAAAAAGCACACAATTTTTCCAAATCTGCTTCAAAATGCTATTAAATTTACAAATTTAGCATATATCCTTTTTATATTGTATCCTGATATTGCACCACAAGTAAGGGACCAATTAACCCTCTATAGGAAAAAACGTTATTACTAAAAACATTATGAAACAGCTTAAACCCCCTGCACAGTTATGGCCCAACCGAAGCTGAAGTTTGCTGCCTTCTTGTGAAAATCAACTGCGCATCTGAGGCGCAAAAATTAGAATCCGCCCATCATATGTGCTGTACTCTCAGCCTAAAAAACTGCAAGGAGTGGTACAGAAACTAGCCATGTGGATTTAAGCATCCTAACTGTACAATAAAGCCATGTGGACCCCCAGCACAATGCGCAACACCAGTGATTGTGAACCGTTTGTGCAAATAAAAACGTTATGCTGACCAAGCGTCTAATCATGCTGCCATCATTTTCTTGCTGCATTTAGCCCCATAACAATTAATACACAGGTCTCCAGTAATACCCCTTCTTATGTCTATAGGTTTACTGCTTACCCCTTCCCTCTTGGGAACTATGTCAGCCTGTTCTGAAATATTACAGTCTCTTCAGAAGTAAATGAATGAACATACCTCAATGCTTGTAGCATGAAAACGTTCCCCACACTGAAGCTTCTTCTAGTACTCCTCAGCCATTCTGAGGGAACTCATATGGATCTTAGTGACATCTGCTAAGATCATCAACCTCCAAACAGAAATCTTCTTCTATTTGCTGCATGAGGAAAAATAGTACTCACCGGTACCATTTAAAATAAAAAAATCTTGATTGAAGAAACTAAAAACTATCATTTTAACACCTCTTTCACTTTACCTCTTCCTATTACTAGTATATGCAAAGAGAATGACTGGGGGTGGAGAGAAGGGAGGAGCTATATATACAGCTCTGCTGTGGTGCTCTTTGCCACTTCCTGTTAGCAGGAGGATAATATCCCACAAGTAAAGGATGAATCTGTGCACTCGTCGTATCTAGTAGAAGAAAGGGATACAAAAAAGCAATCCTAGAATCTGATAGACAAGAAGTGAGACACTTAGATCGGGAAAAATTACTACAGGGTAAAAAATGTGAATCAACAAATACACAATTATTTCTGAGGTTTATAACTACCAATAATTCTGGACATAACCAGATTAAAAATATCATAAAGAAACACTGGCATGTTTTAAAAAGTGACGAAATTATGGAAAATATCATACCCGACAAACCACAAATTACATTTAGAAGGGGTACTAACTTTAAACAGAAGTTTGCACCTTCCTTAATAAAAGGGATGACCCCCAAAATTCCAATGTCCATTTCAAACTTACAAGGCTTCTATACTTGTGGCCGATGCAAAGGCTGCAATTACACTAAACGTACACATACATTTTTTGTATCATCAACTACTGGTAAAACCTTTATAATCAAGGACTTTATCACCTGTAAAACTAATAATGTCATATATCTCTTACAACGTAATTGCAAAATTCAATATTTAGGTCAAACTACTAGATTTTTGAAAACACGTATTTTAGAACATCTAAACAAAACTGATAAAAAAATATGAGGATCATGGGGTACCTTTACACTGCAATACATGTCAGAAATTTGAATCTAAAAACTTCCTGTGGATGGGTATAGAAAAGGTATCCACACATTGGAGAGGAGGTAAATTAGAGGATGAGTTAGAAGGAAGGGAACTTTGGTGGATCCACACTCTAAGAACTTATAATCACTGGGGTTTGAATAAGGATATTAGAATAGCAGCGTTTGTTTAAAAATTACTCAAAATTAAAACTAAAATTAGTTCTTTTTAGTTCTTTATAACTATAAGATCACAAATTAGTCATTCAAAATAGGATTTTTTTTTCATATAAATATTTGAGACACTGTCTCTTTAAATATTACGGTATATTAAAATATTGTCTTTTTTTCACTCTTTTGTTATATATAGTTCATCATTTTATATCTTATAACTATAAGATCACAATTTAGTACTTCAAAATAGGAGTAGCACTCAAAATTTTTATATATAAATATTTGAGACACTGTCTCTAAATGTTACGGTACATCAAAATATTGTCTTTTTTTTCACTTTTTGTTATTTCACCATTTCGTATCTTACAAATGTATTCAAATGATGTCTGAATATCATGTTTTCAGCACTTAATGTTATGAAAAAGGTTTCCAAGGCCCTTATGCTTTGTTACTATCAATGTCAAAAAGTTATGTAAACAAAGATTAGTCAGGTTCTTAAATACCTACTATATAATTTTTATTATTTTTTCTCATATAGATGTAATCCACTTATAAACCTTGTTTACAGACATTTACTGTTCGCTTGTCATTTACTTTGTAGATTAACGGTGTACTATTTACATGAGACTAACGCCATTGGTCTAAAGAAAGTAAGAAGTTACTAGCAATACAACATATGGCATGTCTGATACTCTGCAACCATAGGACACTGAATATCATGTGATTCCGGCGGACCTGAAATAGAACTACATACAAAATACTACTCGTTTGAGAATTCAAATCTCTTAGATTCTCTCATTGGTTATAATGCAATACCATGTAATTTGAATGTCCGTGATTGGTCTAAATATCTGTGTTTGGCAATCCATTATTGAATTAAATTTAAATTAGAAAATTAAAATCGACATAGTTAAAATTATTATATTTCACCTTCCATACTATGAATCTATTATAGCCAAACAAAGATATGATGTTTTTATGTGATTTTAAGTTGTTCTAAATATTTTTATGTGAATCCAATTTCCTGTTTTCCCACAGGAAATTGGAACCTGTACCATCTGTTTTTAAACCGGCAATTAGTGTAATAGCATACACATTTTTTCAACTGTTTTTACTTGTTTTAAATTTGCTCTTGAAAAAGACGTTTGCATACGTTGAAACGCGTTGAGCTATTAAAAATACTTTTTTACCACCTTTGGATAATGAATTACTTCTTTGCTGTGACATCGCCGGAATTCCAGATTTGATGGAGTAAGTTGCTATTTGTAATTTTGAGTAATCTTACACACACCTGATTGGAGCTCTTGCTTTTAGCAATCTGGATTGATATTATTGGAGTCCATCCTTGGTTTCAAGCTAACCGTGAGGTCATCTATAGATGAGCAGGCATCATACAACTTATGGAGTGAGTATATTGCACCCTTATTAATTGGTGTTTATATACACAACAAGTCTGTTTCCTTTTGCCACCAAAAAATTAGAAGATATCTACATATCCATAGCACAATACCAAGACCAGCGCCATCTATCTTTGAAATTTTATATTAGATAAGTGTCTGCTGTATTGAGTGGGTAGCTGTATTGATCAATTTAAAATATTTGATTGCATTTAAAAATAAAAATATTATTTTTCTTTGTTTCAGGAATCTGGTGTGAAAATTAGGTTCTAAATATGACTAGTAGATACTGGTATATAAATGCCTATGTAATGTGTGCCATGAATTGTATCATATAGCTTTATGCACTCAATATTAAGGGGATATCCACAGATAGGCAATGTATTCCTATTAGAAGGAGTAAAATTAAAATATATATATATATATATACACAGTATATATATAATGACATTAATTACTACAGAATTACATCAGACTGCTACTCGCAGGGTATGTATATGATATAAGATGATAACTGTAAAATGTGGCAATATTATATCAAAATATGAACTAAAATATTAATATATTCCATACTGAAATTATGAATTCAAATCCTTTTAGTACCCTTATAGAAACATGACTTTTGGGTACATCTCTTAAGACATTAACATTATCAGTGAAAAGTATATACAGTATATATATATATATATATATATGTGTGTGTGTGTGTGTGTGTGTGTGTGTGTGTTGTGTAATTTAATGTTTTACACAGGTCTAGTGTTTAAATGTATAAGAATACATACTAAATCAATATACTCATACTTAGTCTTAAAGTGTACGTGCTCAGTTGAGCCAGATAGACACATGTATATTGACCAAATAGTTTATAGAGCTAGAAACTATAAGTGTATTAAGAAACACTTTAAAAATATATAAGAAAATATATTTCTATGTAGTATTTTGCAAACAAAGATACATTTTAGTTGCCTGTTGCCTCCGGTGTCCAATATGAGAATTGCAGCCAAAGGTATTCAATTGGGAAAGTGAATAACCAGTGAATTAGCCAATGAAAGCTAAGGGCGTAATCAGAGATTTTCCATTGAGTGATATAGAATTGAAGGTGGAATAACTCTCTCTGTTTGTGATACCCTGTTTGCAAAAATACCTTCACGTATGACTTTGGAAAACTCTGATTAAAAAAGCTGAACTATCATATTGATTACTCGTAATGTATTAGCGGTTGTTTTATATTTTTAATGTTTTAAATCAAAGGTATTGTATAGCTCTAGTTAAATTGTAGCTGTGATTTGTAAAAATTTGTAGTTACAGGTAGGTGTTCCATAGGCCTGTGTAGTCTATAAATAATCATATCTAGCATCAAGCAATTTACTGTTGAGAGGAAAGGTTTTGTATTCCATATTAATAAATTCATTTTTATTTACTGTGAACTCTCTTAAGAATTGCACATAAATTGACTATTGTGTTGAATTGATAATTGTATAACAATCTCTGCCTTTAAGTTAAGTATATTAGATTATATTGGCTTGAAAATAGTGAATTATATTTCCCTGGAAATTCCATTAGATTGTGGGAGTTAAGCTAAGATTTAATTGTAAGATTTGAACATATATTGAATTGGTTAAACTTTATGGCTATTTATAAATTGTTCTAGTATAATTCCTGTGTGATATTTAATAAGCAATTCATTTTGAGTTAAGGTTCATTTATATAAATATTTCATCCATTCATGGGATAATAGACAATATCTACTGAATATGTTATAATATTGTATTGATCAATTGATAGATATAACTGGTCATAGGTGATATTCAGCTACTACATAAATATAATCAAGGTGTATATAAAGATTAACTGATCAGAATTTAGAAATATTTTATATTGAGATTAAATCATTTTTAGTAATAATATTGTTGTCAAATTTATAGATATCTCAATAGTGATATTTTGGGGTACACTACAGAGATTTAACATCTTACTGGAATGTATTGACACAATTCTACTATATTAATTGTAGATATCGCTGACAATAATCTTATACTGTTATTAATTATTAATATTCATAATTATAATACGTAACACGTTGGTGGCTTCTGCTACTGATAAATACACCAATATTACTAGAGGACACTCCTGAGATGTATCAACAAAGCTAAAGACCCAGACAGAGACGATTGTGACTTACTGGCTGGGGAAGATGGTCAATTTTAATTTATTTTTAAAATAATATGAATGAAAAATTCTGGATTTTGGAATTCTGGATTTGTACCTGTATATTTTCACTTCTTCATTATATGATGTATTATATTCTAATATATATATATATATATATATATATATATATATATATATATATATATATATATATATATATAATAGAATTATATATAATAATTAGTACAATATAATATACTACAGTACACTATAGTATATATTATAGTAAAAAAAACAGTACAGTATAGTATACTACAGTACAATATAGTATACAATAGTACAGCATAATATAGTACAATATAGTCAAATGTTTGACCCATACACAAACTGTGCTTATGATACCAGGTTTACAGCACAACATAGTAACATGATTCATGTGTGAACAAGCATGTTACAAATCTTTTGATCAGATCCTGGAAAGTCCTTCATTTCCTAGAAACAACTGCATGTTTTTGTCTAACAAACTTTTGGTTCTGTAGTACTAATAATTATTCTCAGAACTACATTTTATAACATCATATTAGAAATTCAAGCATATTTTTCAGCTGTTTGAAAGTTACAAGCCCAGCAATAACAGTGCATATTACATGTTAATTTCCCCATGAACCCTGCAATGTAGAAACATAATGGTTCAGTTATTTAGATTAAAGAGATATGAAACCCAATTTTTTTCTGTCATGATTCAGATAGAGCAGGCAATTTTAAGCAACTTTCTAATTTACTGCTATTATCAATTCTTCTTTGTTCTCTTAGTATCTTTAGGAATGTAAGCTTAGGAGACAGCCCATTTTAGGTTCAGAACCCTGGGTAGCACTTGCTGATTGGTCGCTACATTTAACCACCAATCAGCAAGCACTACCCAGGTCCTGAACCAAAAATGGGCAGGCTCCTAAGCTTACATTCCTGCTTTTCAAATAAAGATACCAAGAGAACAAAGAAAATGTGATACTAGGAGTAAATTAGAAAGTTGCTTAAAATTGCATGCTCTATCGGAATCATGAAAAAAAAAAATTATATCCCTTTAACAAAAATTTTGCATGGGATACTTCTGGTTTGTTTATGTATTTTTGTTCAATGCTTTTCTGGAGTTTGTATTTTATTAAAGGGACAGTAAAAACCTTGATATTTTAATATACAATCTTTAGTTATGCAACTTTGCAATATACTTTATTTATTTAGCACATTTTTCATGAACATAGCGTGGAGTTTATCTTTTGAAAAACAATTGGAGCAAACAAGATGTTAATTTGTTTTAAAAATGTTTACAATTGGATGATTGGTTATTCTATAGCAACACAACAGAAATTACAAGCTGTTAATTTTTTTAAAATTGATTATTTACAAATGCTAGATAAAATGAATTAATGCTATCATAATACTAACATTTTACTTCATGGGCACATATGCATCATGCTAATTTGAATTTAAAATATTAAATTATATACTTATATTCATGTAAATTAAAACTCCTTTTTACAATATTGCATTATTGTTTTAAATATTAAAATTATTCTATAAAATATTGTTGTCATATGAAGAGAGAATCCGGTTAAAACAGAATTTGTTCATTCACACGTTAAACTACATACAGCTAGATTACAAGTTTTCAGCGCTATAGGGAAATTAATGACCGCCACAAAAGCGACGTTATTTCACCTCCCTATAGCGCTGCTATTACAGGTTTACAAAAAGCAGGCTTGTGTGGGCGATATGGTGGCGTTGAGCTCCATACCGCACTGAAATACAAGCGCTGCTTTGACGTGCTCGTGCACGATTTCCCCACAGACATCAATGGGGAGAGCCGGCAAAAAAGAAGCCTAACACCTGCAATCTTTTTTTTTTCTTTTTTTTTTTAAACAAAGAACTTCAAAGTGCAGCATCCTTCTCACCTAGAAGGTAAAAGCACTTACCTGTGGATCCGCTGTAGGGCAGGTACAGCAAACAGGTGTGACAGAATCCTCACTGACATAGACCTGTAGATAAAGAAAAAACAGAGTAACCAACCCTGATTTTCCATATAGGGGTAGCAAAAATGTTGGAAGGTAAGCAAAGACCACTTTGGGGTCTTCCAACTGCTAAAAGCCACCATTACTCGTACTAAAGAGAATTACACGGACACAGCATAACCCCAATCCTTGCTTGCAGGGAAAATTACCCATTAAAGGATTAACAACTTGATTTCTTCAGACACCTTCTTCGCACACCTGCAATGTTACGCAGGCAAAGAATGAATGGGGATTGTAGGTAGTGGGGGATACTTGAAGCTTTGCTGGGGTGTTCTTTGCCTCCACCTGGTGGCCAGGAGTTGAATTCCCACTAGTAATTGAATGGATTTGTGGACTCTCCATGCCATTGGAAAGAAAAAACATAATTTATGCTTACCTGATAAATTCCTTTCTTCTGTTGTGTGATCAGTCCACGGGTCATCATTACTTCTGGGATATAACTCCTCCCCAACAGGAAATGCAAGAGGATTCACCCAGCAGAGCTGCATATAGCTCCTCCCCTCTACGTCACTCCCAGTCATTCGACCAAGAATCAACGAGAAAGGAGAAACCAAGGGTGAAGTGGTGACTGGAGTATAATTTAAAAGATATTTACCTGCCTTAAAAAACAGGGCGGGCCGTGGACTGATCACACAACAGAAGAAAGGAATTTATCAGGTAAGCATAAATTATGTTTTCTTCTGTTATGTGTGATCAGTCCACGGGTCATCATTACTTCTGGGATACCAATACCAAAGCAAAAGTACACGGATGACGGGAGGGATAGGCAGGCTCATTATACAGAAGGAACCACTGCCTGAAGAACCTTTCTCCCAAAAATAGCCTCCGAAGAAGCAAAAGTGTCAAATTTGTAAAATTTGGAAAAAGTATGAAGCGAAGACCAAGTTGCAGCCTTGCAAATCTGTTCAACAGAGGCCTCATTCTTAAAGGCCCAAGTGGAAGCCACAGCTCTAGTAGAATGAGCTGTAATTCTTTCAGGAGGCTGCTGTCCAGCAGTCTCATAGGCTAAACGAATTATGCTACGAAGCCAGAAGGAGAGAGAGGTAGCCGAAGCCTTATGACCTCTCCTCTGACCAGAGTACACGACAAACAGGGAAGACGTTTGTCGAAAATCCTTAGTTGCCTGCAAGTAGAACTTGAGGGCACGAACTACATCCAGATTGTGTAGAAGACGTTCCTTCTTTGAAGAAGGATTCGGGCACAGGGAAGGAACCACGATCTCTTGATTGATGTTCCTGTTAGTGACTACCTTAGGTAAGAACCCAGGTTTAGTACGCAGAACTACCTTATCTGAATGAAAAATCAAATAAGGAGAATCACAATGTAAAGCTGATAACTCAGAGACTCTCCGAGCCGAAGAAATAGCCATTAAAAATAACACTTTCCAAGATAACAACTTTATATCAATGGAATTAAGGGGTTCAAACGGAACTCCTTGTAGAACGTTAAGAACAAGGTTTAAACTCCATGGCGGAGCAACAGTTTTAAACACAGGCTTGATCCTAGCTAAAGCCTGACAAAAGGCCTGAACGTCTGGATTTTCTGACAGACGCCTGTGCAACAAGATGGACAGAGCTGAGATCTGTCCCTTTAATGAACTAGCCGATAAACCCTTTTCTAAACCTTCTTGTAGAAAGGACAATATCCTAGGAATCCTAACCTTACTCCAGGAGTAACCTTTGGATTCGCACCAGTATAGGTATTTACGCCATATCTTATGGTAAATCCTTCTGGTAACAGGCTTCCTAGCCTGTATCAGGGTATCAATAACCGACTCAGAAAAACCACGTTTTGATAAAATCAAGCGTTCAATTTCCAAGCAGTCAGCTTCAGAGAAGTTAGATTTTGATGTTTGAATGGACCCTGTATCAGAAGGTCCTGTCTTAGAGGTAGAGACCAAGGCGGACAGGATGACATGTCCACTAGATCTGCATACCAAGTCCTGCGTGGCCATGCAGGCGCTATTAGAATCACTGATGCTCTCTCCTGTTTGATTTTGGCAATCAATCGAGGAAGCAGCGGGAAGAGTGGAAACACATAAGCCATCCCGAAGTTCCAAGGTGCTGTCAAAGCATCTATCAGAACCGCTCCCGGATCCCTGGATCTGGACCCGTAGCGAGGAAGTTTGGCGTTCTGGCGAGACGCCATGAGATCTATCTCTGGTTTGCCCCAACGTCGAAGTATTTGGGCAAAGACCTCCGGATGAAGTTCCCACTCCCCCGGATGAAAAGTCTGGCGACTCAAGAAATCCGCCTCCCAGTTCTCCACTCCCGGGATGTGGATTGCTGACAGGTGGCAAGAGTGAGACTCTGCCCAGCGAATTATCTTTGATACTTCCATCATTGCTAGGGAGCTTCTTGTCCCTCCTTGATGGTTGATGTAAGCTACAGTCGTGATGTTGTCCGACTGAAACCTGATGAACCCCCGAGTTTTTAACTGGGGCCAAGCCAGAAGGGCATTGAGAACTGCTCTCAATTCCAGAATGTTTATTGGCAGGAGACTTTCCTCCTGATTCCATTGTCCCTGAGCCTTCAGAGAATTCCAGACAGCGCCCCAACCTAGTAGGCTGGCGTCTGTTGTTACAATTGTCCAGTCCGGCCTGCTGAATGGCATCCCCCTGGACAGATGTGGCCGAGAAAGCCACCATAGAAGAGAGTTTCTGGTCTCTTGATCCAGATTCAGAGTAGGGGACAAGTCTGAGTAATCCCCATTCCACTGACTCAGCATGCACAATTGCAGCGGTCTGAGATGTAGACGTGCAAAGGGTACTATGTCCATTGCTGCTACCATTAAGCCGATCACCTCCATGCATTGAGCTACTGACGGGAGTTGAATGGAATGAAGGACACGGCATGCATTTAGAAGCTTTGTTAATCTGTCTTCTGTCAGATAACTCTTCATTTCTACAGAATCTATAAGAGTCCCCAAGAATGGAACTCTTGTGAGAGGAAAGAGAGAACTCTTCTTTTCGTTCACTTTCCATCCATGCGACCTTAGAAATGCCAGAACTAACTCTGTATGAGACTTGGCAGTTTGAAAGCTTGAAGCTTGTATCAGAATGTCGTCTAGGTACGGAGCTACCGAAATTCCTCGCGGTCTTAGTACCGCCAGAAGGGCACCCAGAACCTTTGTGAAGATTCTTGGAGCCGTAGCCAATCCGAATGGAAGAGCTACAAACTGGTAATGCCTGTCTAAGAAGGCAAACCTTAGATACCGGTAATGATCCTTGTGAATCGGTATGTGAAGGTAAGCATCCTTTAAATCCACTGTGGTCATGTACTGACCCTTTTGGATCATGGGTAAGATTGTCCGAATAGTTTCCATTTTGAACGATGGAACTCTTAGGAATTTGTTTAGGATCTTTAAATCCAAGATTGGCCTGAAAGTTCCCTCTTTTTTGGGAACCACAAACAGGTTTGAGTAAAACCCTTGTCCTTGTTCCGACCGCGGAACCGGATGGATCACTCCCATTAATAACAGATCTTGTACACAGCGTAGAAACGCTTCTTTCTTTATCTGGTTTGTTGACAACCTTGACAGATGAAATCTCCCTCTTGGGGGAGAGAATTTGAAGTCTAGAAGGTATCCCTGAGATATGATCTCTAGCGCCCAGGGATCCTGAACATCTCTTGCCCAAGCCTGGGCGAAGAGAGAGAGTCTGCCCCCCACTAGATCCGGTCCCGGATCGGGGGTCCTCGATTCATGCTGTCTTAGGGGCAGCAGCAGGTTTCCTGGCCTGCTTGCCCTTGTTCCAGGACTGGTTAGGTTTCCAGCCTTGTCTGTAACGAGCAACAGCTCCTTCCTGTTTTGGTGCAGTGGAAGTTGGTGCTGCTCCTGCTTTGAAATTCCGAAAGGGACGAAAATTAGACTGTCTAGCCTTACCTTTGGCTTTGTCTTGAGGCAGGGCGTGGCCCTTACCTCCTGTAATGTCAGCGATAATTTCTTTCAAACCGGGCCCAAATAAAGTTTGCCCCTTGAAAGGTATATTAAGTAATTTGGACTTAGAAGTTACATCAGCTGACCAGGATTTTAGCCACAGCGCCCTACGTGCCTGAATGGCGAATCCTGAGTTCTTAGCCGTAAGTTTGGTTAAATGTACTACGGCCTCCGAAATGAATGAATTAGCTAGTTTAAGGACTCTAAGCCTGTCCGTAATGTCGTCCAGCGTAGCTGAACTAAGGTTCTCTTCCAGAGACTCAATCCAAAATGCTGCCGCAGCCGTAATCGGCGCGATGCATGCAAGGGGTTGCAATATAAAACCTTGTTGAACAAACATTTTCTTAAGGTAACCCTCCAATTTTTTATCCATTGGATCTGAAAAAGCACAGCTATCCTCCACCGGGATAGTGGTACGCTTAGCTAAAGTAGAAACTGCTCCCTCCACCTTAGGGACCGTTTGCCATAAGTCCCGTGTGGTGGCGTCTATTGGAAACATCTTTCTAAATATTGGAGGGGGTGAGAACGGCACACCGGGTCTATCCCACTCCTTAGTAACAATTTCAGTTAGTCTCTTAGGTATAGGAAAAACGTCAGTACTCGCCGGTACCGCAAAGTATTTATCCAACCTACACAATTTCTCTGGTATTGCAACAGTGTTACAATCATTAAGAGCCGCTAAAACCTCTCCTAGTAATACACGGAGGTTCTCCAATTTAAATTTAAAATTTGAAATATCTGAATCCAATCTGTTTGGATCAGAACCGTCACCCACAGAATGAAGCTCTCCGTCCTCATGCTCTGCAAGCTGTGACGCAGTATCAGACATGGCTCTAGTATTATCAGCGCACTCTGTTCTCACCCCAGAGTGATCACGCTTGCCTCTTAGTTCTGGTAATTTAGCCAAAACTTCAGTCATAACAGTAGCCATATCTTGTAATGTTATCTGTAATGGCCGCCCAGATGTACTAGGCGCCACAATATCACGCACCTCCCGGGCGGGAGATGCAGGTACTGACACGTGAGGCGAGTTAGTCGGCATAACTCTCCCCTCGCTGTTTGGTGAAATTTGTTCAATTTGTACAGATTGGCTTTTATTTAAAGTAGCATCAATACAGTTAGTACATAAATTTCTATTGGGCTCCACCTTGGCATTGGAACAAATGACACAGGTATCTTCCTCTGAATCAGACATGTTTAACACACTAGCAAATAAACTTGCAACTTGGTTACAATCTTATTTAACAAAAACGTACTGTGCCTCAAAGAAGCACTAAACGATTAAATGACAGTTGAAATAATGAACTGAAAAACAGTTATAGCATCAATCCTTGAAAACAACACAACTTTTAGCAAAGGTTTGTTCCCATTAGTAAAGTAACAATAATTACAGAGCAACGTTTTTAATCACAGTCAATATATAAGTCTCACAGCTCTGCTGAGAGAATCTACCTCCCTCCAAAGAAGTTTGAAGACCCCTGAGTTCTGTTAGAGATGAACCGGATCATGCAGGAAATACAAGAGTAACTGACTGGAAATTTTTGATGCGTAGCAAAGAGCGCCAAAAACGGCCCCTCCCCCTCACACACAGCAGTGAGAGAGAAACGAAACTGTCACAATTAAAACAAGCAACTGCCAAGTGGAAAAATAATGCCCAAACATTTATTCACTCAGTACCTCAGAAAATGCAAACGATTCTACATTCCAGCAAAAACGTTTAACATAATAAATACCTATTAAAAGGTTTAATGTACTTTTTACAGAGTAATTCCAGTGAAGTACCATCCCCAGAATACTGAAGTGTAGAGAATACATACATGTCATTATAACGGTATGGCAGGATTTTCTCATCAATTCCATTCAGAAAATAAAAACTGCTACATACCTCAATGCAGATTCATCTGCCCGCTGTCCCCTGATCTGAAGCTTTTACCTCCCTCAGATGGCCGAGAACAGCAATATGATCTTAACTACTCCGGTTAAAATCATAGTAAAAACTCTGGTAGATTCTTCTTCAAACTCTGCCAGAGAGGCAATAACACGCTCCGGTGCTATTGTAAAATAACAAACTTTTGATTGAAGTTATAAAAACTAAGTATAATCACCATAGTCCTCTCACACATCCTATCTAGTCGTTGGGTGCAAGAGAATGACTGGGAGTGACGTAGAGGGGAGGAGCTATATGCAGCTCTGCTGGGTGAATCCTCTTGCATTTCCTGTTGGGGAGGAGTTATATCCCAGAAGTAATGATGACCCGTGGACTGATCACACATAACAGAAGAAAGAACAATATTACCCTTTTCAGGTTTATTTAAACATCAAGTAAGTAGTTATTGTTAAAAAGGAAGGTGAAACATGTTGAGGAAGTTTAAACCATAATTGTCTTTTTTTAACACTTCATGTGGATGAACTTTGATCACTCCCGAGACCCAGTCTTTTTATTTAGCAGATTGAAAAATGCTAATGCTGTGACAAATAATGCAATACATTGTCTGACCTTTAGGAGTACAATTTGTTTACTGTGTGTTTTAATTTTAAAGGACATGAAAGTCAAAATTACTTTCATGGTTTAGATTAAGCATTAATTACTGACAGCTAGCTGCTGATTGGTGGCTACGCACATATGCCTCATTGGCTCCCTAGATGTTTAGCTAGCTCTCAGTCATTGCTGCTCTGGTGATAATTTTATGTATGTGTTTAACACATTGTTATATACAAGCTATAGTGCAATAATAAAATACTCAAGACATAAGGCATCGCTATATATAACTAATGCTAGGAGGTACAGGTAATGCTAAATACTAACAGTTCAAGAAACACGTTTTAGCTATTAATTCAGATGTAGATATATTTTTCTACTTTTCTATTAACAATGAGTCTATTTATAAACTCATACAAATACTATCAATAACTTAATAGCTATGACAAATATAAATATTCATATTTTGTACTTGTTTATTAGATGCATCTTATATTGATTAGTACTCCCTTTATGATGATTTCTTGTAACTCATTAGCAACTCGTTATGCAGTATGTTCGTTTAGGAGTAATCATACAATCACTGCACATATTGAATGACTTATACTTACTTGTGTAGCATAAATATAACTTGTTTTGGCTCCTGTGTCTTTGCTGTTTATAGGATCATAGTCAAGAACCGTTTTGTTTTGGGGGGTTTTTAAACGTACATTTAACAGCTCTTGCTTTTGTGTAACAATTGCGCTTTGCCTTCATTTCCAGCTCCCTAGAGAGGCCAAAAAATCTGCATTTACAAGTTACAGAATTTGCGTTTTGGCCTCTCCAGGGAGCAGGAGACAAGTACAATTTTACAGAAAAGTAATAAATGTTTATAGCGATATAGAGAAACAGGAAGTCAGTTTCTTGCCCATGCTCAGAAGAGGCAGACTGCAACTTCTCAACATGTCAGCTTTATTATGTCACTATAGGTAGGCAGTGGCTAAACTGAGGAGTGCTTATTATACAAGAAAATATATATATTTTTTTAAACAAATCTGTTTCTTTTTTATGTTTACATTACTTTTTTACTAAAGTTTCACTGTTTCATATCCTTTAAATATCCTTTAAAGCAGTGAGTAGAGGAAACATGTTAGTTTGTTTGTGGATTGCTTGTACTGTAATTGGGGACTGCGTATAAGTCCTGGATCTGTTCCAACTGTCACACAGCAGGATCGGGACTTGATTGTACTGCTATTGAATCTCCACCCCACTTGTATTTATTGGGACTAGCCCAGAGGTACTATGCATAACTAAACATTGTATACTATATTCTCATAGTCTTACTGTTCCTTTAACAGTTGGTGTATGTCAATGTTTTGCTTTTAAATTTGAAATAATTAGGTTTAAGCAAACATAGCCATAGAAACAAAGTTTCACTCTCAAAATGGTGAGAATATAGAAATCCCCTAGAAAACATACTAGTTCGTTTACTAGGCACGCAGATGTGCAATGCTGGGGCCGTCCCATTTTAATCACAAAGAATGGCAGAAGTGATATTAATCTGCTTTTTTTATTTAAAAAAAAAAAAACAACTCACAGAGACACAAAACTCAAAGTACACACCAGGAATTGTGTTACCAGGCTCTCTAATCAATCTTCTAAGGCAGAAAGTGGTTACTACAGCTCTTTGTCTATGAGAAATCAATATCTTCTTGGTAGAACGCTACTTGACCCGTTTAACATGTGATTGGCTGATGTAGTACATGTGACATAGAAGGTATTTTTATTTATGCCTAGTAGATAATACAACATGAGCACTGCATTTCACAAGAGATTGTTTTTAAACATTTAATACTGTCATTCTGTTAACAAAAGTTGTATTGTTTCACAGACCAAGAACAAGCAATCACTGTGTGGAATAGTGCAGGGTTCTTTGCTCTGGATCTTGCAAGGTCCATTCCAGCCTCTCTGGAGGAAGTAGAATGCCTGCAGTTTAAAGGTAAATTACAAGAATAGAGGGCAAAATAATGAAATGGATAATTTTTTTACTGTGATTAAAGGGACATCAAACCCATTTTTTTTTTTTTCATGATTTAGATTGAGGACACAATTTTAAACAACTTTCCAATTTACTTATCTAATTTGCTTCATTCTCTTGGTATCCGTTGTTAAAGCATACCTAGGTAGGCTCAGGAGTTGGCAGATATCTGCTGATTGGTGCCAGCACATATATGCCTCATATGATTGGCTTACCAATGTGCTCAATTAGCTCCCAGAAGTGTATTGCTGCTTCTTTAACAAAGAACGCCAAGAGAATGAAGCAAAATTGATGATAGCAGTAAATTGAAAAGTTTCTTACAAATGTATGTTCTATCTGAATTAAGAAAGAAAAAAAAAAAGTGGGTTTCAAGTCCCTTTAAAAAATGCACGGGGATGACATTTTGAATTTAATGTTCCTTTAACATTTTCAAATCTGCATTTGTCCAGATGCTGAAAAAAAGGATTTTTACAACTATTGACAATCAGTAATTATTTTTTGTACAAAAAAATATAAAACAAAACAATACTTCTATAATCTAAAAGCATTAAAAAAAAGTAGAGTTCTATTAAACTAAAAATGAATATAAACTGCAGTTACACTGTATAAATAACTAAATACAACTGTATGATATGAAAATATAAGTAAAAAATTATGGTTAACCAATTTTATTTGATTTAAAAGCAGTTTTTCTTGTACAGAAAAACAAAACAGGATTATCACAAATGGTTCATTAAATGTCCATGTTTGTTTCTGAAATAGGTTTATTTAAAACTGGTCTTTAAAGATGATTTTGTAACAAAAAAAACCAAAATGAAAATGTTATCAGAGTAGTAGTTACTCCAGCTCTGAATACATTTAAAAAACACAAACGAAATTTGATTAAAGAACCAGTAAATAAAGTAGTTTTGCATAATCAACAAATGCATGATAAAAAAGACAACGCAATAGCGCTGAGGGGGGTAGTTATCAAGCCGTCAACCTCAAATACGCTGCGTATTCCGCAGCGTATTTGTGGTGAGGCTGATACGCCTTAGTTATCAAAGGCTCGAGACCGGCAAAAGTAGAATTTTGTGACGTCAGCTTCGATCCGCCGGACTCAGTCCGACACAGATCGTCTTACGGCACATTCTCACTACTTTTGCTAGCTATCAAAAAACTAGCAGGTACGCTCGGCACTTTTACGGCCCAGCGTACCTGGTTTTCAAAGCGCCAGCCTGGAGGCGGCGGATCCCATAGGAATCAATGGGAGTCTGACCATAGCGAAAGTACAAGTTCGCTGCTGACAGACATCCCATTGATTTCTATGGGAGCTGTCTACACCTAACACCCTAACATGTACCCCGAGTCTAAACACCACTAATCTGACCCCCCCTACACCGCCGCAACTAAATAAAGTTATTACCCCCTAAACCGCCGCTCCCGGAGCCCACCGCAAGCTACTCTATACATATTAACCCCTAAACCGCCGCTCCCGGAGCCCACCGCAACTATAATAAATGTATTAACCCCTAACCCGCCGCTCCCTGAACCCGCCGCAACCTATATTAAATGTATTAACCCCTATCCTGCCCCCCCTACACCGTCGCCACCTATAATACATTTATTAACCCCTAATCTGCCCCCCCTACACCGTCGCCACCTATAATAAATTTATTAACCCCTATCCTGCCCCCCACTACGCCGCCGCCACTGTAATAAAATGATTAACCCCTAAACCTAACCCTAACCCTAACGCCCCCTAACTTAAATATTAATTAAATAAATCTAAATAAATTAACTCTTATTAACTAAATGAATCCTATTTAAAACTAAATACTTACCTTTAAAATAAACCCTAATATAGCTACAATATAAATAATAATTATATTCTAGCTATCTTAGGATTTATTTTTATTTTACAGGTACCTTTCAATTTATTTTAACCATGTACAATAGCTATTAAATAGTTATTAACTATTTAATAGCTTACCTAGCTAAAATAAAGAGAAATGTACCTGTGAAATAAATCCTAACCTAAGTTACAATTACACCTAACACTACACTATACTTTAATAAATTATTCCTATTTAAAAATAAATACTTACCTGTAAAATAAACCCTAAGATAGCTACAATGTAATTAATAATTATATTCTAGCTATCTTAGGATTTATATTTATTTTACAGGTAACTTTGTATTTATTTTAGCTAGTTAGAATAGTTATTAAATAGTTATTAACTATTTAATAACTACCTAGCTAAAAGAAATACAAAATTACCTGTAAAATAAATCCTAACTTAAGTTACAATTAAACCTAATACTACACTATCATTAAATTAACTAAATAAACTACCTACAAAGAACTACAATGAAATACAATTACATAAACTAACTAAAGTACAAAAAATAAAAAAAGCTAAGTTACAAAAAATAAAAAATTAAGTTACAAACATGTTAAAAATATTACAACAATTTTAAGCTACTTACACCTAATCTAAGCCCCCTAATAAAATAACAAACCCCCCCAAAATAAAAAAAATCCCTACCCTATTCTAAATTACATAAATTTCAAAGCTCTTTTACCTTACCAGCCCTTAAAAGGGCCATTTGTGGGGGCATGCCCCAAAAAGTTCAGCTCTTTTGCCTGTAAAATAAAAATACAACCCCCCCCCCAACATTAAAACCCACCACCCACATACCCCTAATCTAACCCAAACCCCCCTTACAAAAACCTAACACTAATCCCCTGAAGATCATCCTACCTTGAGTCGTCTTCACTCAGCCGAGCCACCGATGGAACTGAAGAGGACATCCGGAGCGGAAGAAGTTAATCCTCCAAGCGGCGCTGAAGAAATCTTCCATCCGATGAAGTCATCATCCAGGCGGCGCTGAAGAAGTCTTCGATCCGGCCGATGTCATCTTCAAAGAGGCGCTGAAGAGGTCTTCTATCCGGGCGAAGTCATCTTCCAAGCCGGGTCTTCAATCTTCCTTCCGCCGACGCGGAACCACCTTCTTCACCGATGGACTACGACGAATGACGGCTCCTTTAAGGGACGTCATCCAAGATGGCGTCCCCTCAATTCCGATTGGCTGATAGGATTCTATCAGCCAATCGGAATTAAGGTAGGAAAATCTGATTGGCTGATGGAATCAGCCAATCAGATTCAAGTTCAATCCGATTGGCTGATCCAATCAGCCAATCAGATTGAGCTCGCATTCTATTGGCTGATCGGAACAGCCAATAGAATGCGAGCTCAATCTGATTGGCTGATTCCATCAGCCAATCAGATTTTCCTACCTTAATTCCGATTGGCTGATAGAATCCTATCAGCCAATCGGAATTGAGGGGACGCCATCTTGGATGACGTCCCTTAAAGGAGCCGTCATTCGTCGTAGTCCGTCGGTGAAGAAGGTGGTTCCGCGTCGGCGGAAGGAAGATTGAAGACCCGGCTTGGAAGATGACTTCGCCCGGATAGAAGACCTCTTCAGCGCCTCTTTGAAGATGACATCGGCCGGATCGAAGACTTCTTCAGCGCCGCCTGGATGATGACTTCATCGGATGGAAGATTTCTTCAGCGCCGCTTGGAGGATTAACTTCTTCCGCTCCGGATGTCCTCTTCAGTTCCATCGGTGGCTCGGCTGAGTGAAGACGACTCAAGGTAGGATACATTTTATACTCCACAGTCCCTTTAAACGGAATAAAGCCACAGCATAAAGATAATAATTTTTATCCAAAGCAAATAATAATGTGACTGTTAATATCCTCAAATATAAAACTGAGCACGTGGGGTAACTCCAGTAACAGTTAATAAAGCAAAGCTATAAAGTGCTTCTTCCACTATTACAGATGAAAATATAATAAAATCTGATGATTGAAAACACTAGGCATGTGCACAGACAAAAAACATGGTGTGGACACATTGTTCTCCATGAGAAAAATGTATTTTGCTTTGTTAGATATTGCTCATGGGTCAATAAGATATTGGTTTGTCAATGAAAATCTGTTTACCTGGGGAACATCTTCAGGGCAGCAGAGTAGCAGCAGGGCAGCAGGTTAAACTTAAATAAAATTAAAGTACTAGCTAACGCTACTGATACAAGCCTGCAGCAGCACAAGAAAGATATTTTTTTTTCTTAGAGAGATAATGAACAAATCTATTACATTTTTGTTAAGAAACCACTTGTAATAAAATACTCGGTAACACTAGCTCCCTCATAACAGGTGATAAGGTGTGATAACTCTTTCTCTCTCATTTTGTAAGTTCTGATATGATTAGGAACTGTTTTACCACCTCTCAGGGCACAAGAATAGTATTTGACATATGTAAAATAGCTACCACACTGTAAGGTAAGAATAATTCATCAAAATTGAGTGTTGAAAGCCTGCCAAAAGGTTAACCCTTAAAGGGACATTATACACTCATTTTTTCTTTGCATAAATGTTTTGTAAATTATCTATTTATATAGCCCATAAAGTTTTTTTTTTTTTTTTTTAAATGTATAGTTTTGCTTATTTTTAAATAACATTGCTCTGATTTTCAGACTCCTAACCAAGCTCCAATGTTTTATGTAAATACTGTCAGCTACCTACTCCAGCTTGCTCCTGTTTGTGTAAAGGGTCTTTTCAAAGAAGGGGGAGGGGGGGGTGTCTTATTTCCCACTTGCAGTGGGCTTTCCAACTACCTTTTCAACAAAGCTAAACTAAGAGCTTCTAAGTAAGTTTTTAAACAGTTTTATACTGGATTTTTATATCAGTATCTGTGCATCTTATTCTTTATAGTAGTGTCTATTACATGCAGTTATATGAAAATGAGTGTATACTGTACCTTTAATGTGTTTAACTGAAGGATGAGAGGGAGGGATGGGTCACTACTACAGAAAAAACATAATTTATGCTTACCTGATACATTTATTTCTCTTGTAGTGTGTTCAGTCCACGGGTCATCCATTACTTATGGGATACCAATACCAAAGCCAAAGTACACGGATCATGGGAGGGACAAGGCAGGAACATTTAAACAGAAGGAACCACTGCCTGTAGAACCTTTCTCCCAAAAACAGCCTCCGAAGAAGCAAAAGTGTCAAATTTGTAAAATTTTGAAAAGGTATGAAGTGAAGACCAAGTTGCAGCCTTGAAAATCTGTTCAACAGAGGCCTCATTCTTAAAGGCCCAGGTGGAAGCCACAGCTCTAGTGGAATGAGCTGTAATTCTTTCAGGGGGCTGCTGTCCAGCAGTCTCATAGGCTAAACGTATTATGCTAAGAAGCCAAAAAGAGAGAGAGGTGGCCGAAGCCTTTTGACCTCTCCTCTGTCCAGAATAAACGACAAACAGAGAAGAAGTTTGCCGAAAATCTTTAGTTGCCTGTAAGTAGAACTTCAGGGCACGGACTACGTCCAGATTATGCAAAAGACGTTCCTTCTTAGAACAAGGATTAGGACATAATGATGGAACAACAATCTCTTGATTGATATTCCTGTTAGAAACTACCTTAGGTAAAAACCCAGGTTTAGTACGCAGAACTACCTTGTCTGAATGAAAAATCAGATAAGGAGAATCACAATGTAAGGCAGATAACTCAGAGACTCTTCGAGCCGAGGAAATAGCCATCAAAAACAGAACTTTCCAAGATAACGGCTTAATATCAATGGAATGAAGGGGTTCAAACGGAACACCTTGAAGAACTTTAAGAACTAAGTTTAAGCTCCACAGCGGAGCAACAGTCTTAAACACAGGCTTAATCCTAGCTAAAGCCTGACAAAAAGCCGGAACGTCTGGAACTTCTGCCAGACGTTTGTGTAAAAGAATAGACAGAGCAGAAATCTGTCCCTTTAACGAACTAGCAGATAAACCCTTTTCTAAACCCTCTTGTAGAAAAGACAATATCCTAGGAATCCTAACCTTACTCCATGAGTAACTCTTGGATTCACACCAATATAAATATTTACGCCATATCTTATGGTAAATTTTTCTGGTAACAGGTTTCCGAGCCTGTATTAATGTATCAATAACCGACTCCGAGAAACCACGCTTTGATAGAATCAAGCGTTCAATCTCAATGCAGTCAGCCTCAGGGAAATTAGGCTTGGATGGTTGAAAGGACCCTGAATTAGAAGGTCCTGCCTCAGAGGCAGAGACCATGGTGGACAGGACGACATGTCCACTAGGTCTGCATACCAGGTCCTGCGTGGCCACGCAGGCGCTATCAGAATCACCGATGCTCTCTCCTGTTTGATCTTGGCAATCAGTCGAGGCAGCAACGGAAACGGTGGAAACACATAAGCCATGTTGAAAACCCAAGGGGCTGCTAGTGCATCTATCAGCACCGCTCCCGGGTCCCTGGACCTGGATCCGTAACAAGGAAGCTTGGCGTTCTGGCGAGATGCCATGAGATCCAGTTCCGGTTCGCCCCAACGAAGAATCAGTTGGGCAAAGACCTCCGGGTGAAGTTCCCACTCCCCCGGATGAAAGGTCTGGCGACTTAGAAAGTCCGCCTCCCAGTTCTCCACGCCTGGGATGTAGATCGCTGACAGGTGGCAAGAGTGAGACTCTGCCCAGCGAATTATCTTCGAGACTTCTAACATCGCTAGGGAACTCCTGGTTCCCCCTTGATGGTTGATGTAAGCCACAGTCGTGATGTTGTCCGACTGAAATCTGATGAACCTCAGAGTTGCTAACTGAGGCCAAGCTAGGAGAGCATTGAATATTGCTCTTAATTCCAGACTGAGCCTTCAGGGAGTTCCAGACTGCGCCCCAGCCTAGTAGGCTGGCATCTGTTGTTACAATCGTCCAATATGGCCTGCGAAAGGTCATTACTTTGGACAGATGGACCCGAGACAACCACCAGAGAAGAGAATCTCTGGCCTCCTGGTCCAGATTCAGTAGAGGGGACAGATCTGAGTAATCCCCATTCCACTGACTTAGCATGCATAATTGCAGCGGTCTGAGATGCAGGCGCGCAAATGGCACTATGTCCATTGCCGCGACCATTAAGCCGATTACTTCCATGCACTGAGCTACTGATGGGCTTGGAATGGAATGAAGGACACGGCAAGTATTTAGAATTTTTGATAACCTGGACTCCGTCAGGTAAATCTTCATCTCTACAGAATCTATAAGAGTCCCTAGAAAGGGAACCCTTGTGAGTGGTAATAGAGAACTCTTTTCCATGTTCACTTTCCACCCATGCGACCTCAGAAAAGCTAGAACTATCTCTGTATGAGACTTTGCATTTTGAAAACTTGACGCTTGTATCAGAATGTCGTCTAGGTACAGAGCCACCGCTATGCCTCGCGGTCTTAGTACCGCCAGAAGTGAGCCCAGAACCTTTGTAAAAATTCTCGGGCCATAGCTAACCCGAAGGGAAGAGCTACAAACTGGTAATGCCTGTCTAGAAAGGCAAATCTTAGGTACCGATAATGATCTTTGTGAATCGGTATGTGAAGGTAGGCATCCTTTAAGTCCACTGTGGTCATATACTGACCCTCTTGGATCATGGGTAGGATGGTTCGAATAGTTTCCATTTTGAACAATGGAACCCTTAGGAACTTGTTTAAGATCTTTAGGTCTAAGATTGGTCTGAAGGTTCCCTCTTTTTTGGGAACCACAAACAGATTTGAGTAAAAAACAGAATTTATGTTTACCTGTTAAATTACTTTCTCCAACGGTGTGTCCGGTCCACGGCGTCATCCTTACTTGTGGGATATTCTCTTCCCCAACAGGAAATGGCAAAGAGCCCAGCAAAGCTGGTCACATGATCCCTCCTAGGCTCCGCCTTCCCCAGTCATTCGACCGACGTAAAGGAGGAATATTTGCATAGGAGAAATCATATGATACCGTGGTGACTGTAGTTAAAGAAAATAAATCATCAGACCTGATTAAAAAACCAGGGCGGGCCGTGGACCGGACACACCGTTGGAGAAAGTAATTTATCAGGTAAACATAAATTCTGTTTTCTCCAACATAGGTGTGTCCGGTCCACGGCGTCATCCTTACTTGTGGGAACCAATACCAAAGCTTTAGGACACGGATGATGGGAGGGAGCAAATCAGGTCACCTAGATGGAAGGCACCACGGTTTGCAAAACCTTTCTCCCAAAAATAGCCTCAGAAGAAGCAAAAGTATCAAATTTGTAAAATTTGGTAAAAGTGTGCAGTGAAGACCAAGTCGCTGCCTTACATATCTGATCAACAGAAGCCTCGTTCTTAAAGGCCCATGTGGAAGCCACGGCCCTAGTGGAATGAGCTGTGATTCTTTCAGGAGGCTGCCGTCCGGCAGTCTCATAAGCCAATCTTATGATGCTTTTAAGCCAAAAAGATAGAGAGGTAGAAGTTGCTTTTTGACCTCTCCTTTTACCAGAATAAACAACAAACAAGGAAGATGTTTGTCTGAAATCCTTTGTAGCATCTAAATAGAATTTTAGAGCACGGACAACGTCCAAATTGTGTAACAAACGTTCCTTCTATGAAACTGGATTCGGACACAAAGAAGGTACAACTATCTCCTGGTTAATATTTTTGTTGGAAACAACCTTCGGAAGAAAACCAGGCTCAGTACGTAAAAACCACCTTATCTGCATGGACCAGATAGGGCGGAGAACACTGCAGAGCAGATAACTCAGAAACTCTTCTAGCGGAAGAAATTGCAACCTAAAACAAAACTTTCCAAGATAATAACTTAATATCTATGGAATGTAAGGGTTCAAACGGAACCCCTTGAAGAACTGAAAGAACTAGATTAAGACTCCAGGGAAGAGTCAAAGGTCTGTAAACAGGCTTGATTCTAACCAGAGCCTGAACAAACGCTTAAACGTCTGGCACAGCTGCCAGCCTTTTGTGAAGTAAAACAGATAAAGCAGAGATCTGTCCCTTCAGAGAACTCGCAGAAAATCCTTTCTCCAAACCTTCTTGTAGAAAGGAAAGAATCTTAGGAATTTTTATCTTGTTCCATGGGAATCCTTTAGATTCACACCAACAGATATATTTTTTCCATATATTATGGTAAATTTTTCTAGTTACAGGCTTTCTAGCCTGAATAAGAGTATCTATTACAGAATCTGAAAACCCACGCTTTGATAAAATCAAGCGTTCAAACTCCAAGCAGTCAGTTGGAGGAAAACCAGATTCGGATGTTCGAATGGACCCTGAATAAGAAGGTCCTGTCTCAAAGGTAGCTTCCATGGTGGAGCCGATGACACATTCACCAGGTCTGCATACCAAGTCCTGCGTGGCCACACAGGAACTATCAAGGTCACCGAAGCCCTCTCCAGGTTGATCCTGGCTACCAGCCTGGGAATGAGAGGAAACGGTGGGAATACATAAGCTAGGTTGAAGATCCAAGGTGCTACTATTGTATCCAATAGAGTCGCCTTGGGATCCCTGGATTTTGACCCGTAACAAGGGACCATGAAGTTCTGACGAGAGGCCATCAGAACCAAGTCTGGAATGCCCCATAATTGAGTTATTTGGGCAAAGATTTCCAGATGGAGTTCCCACTCCCCCGGATGCTCCTCCATCGCCAGGGAACTCCTTGTTACCCCCTGATGGTTGATATATGTAACAGTCGTCATGATGACTGATTGAAACCTTATGAATTTGGCCTTTGCTAGTCGAGGCCAAGCCTTGAGAGCATTGAATATCGCTCTCAGTTCCATTATGTTTATCGGGAGAAGAGAGTCTTCCCGAAACCATAGACCCTGAGTTTTCAGGGGTTCCCAGACCGCGCCCCAGCCCACCAGACTGGCGTCGGTCGTGACAATGACCTATTCTGGTCTGCGGAAGCTCATTCCCTGTGACAGGTTGTCCAGGGTCAGCCACCAACGGAGTGAATCTCTGGTTATTTGATCTACTTGTATCGTCGGAGACAAGTCTGTATAATCCCCATTCCACTGTCTGAGCATGCCCAGGTGCAATGGTCTTAGATGAATTCGTGCAAAAGGAACTATGTCCATTGCCGCAACCATCAACCCTATTACGTCCATGGACTGCGCTATGGAAGGAAGAAGAACAGAATGAAGTACCTGACAAGAGCTTAGAAGTTTTGATTTTCTGGCCTCTGTCAGAAAAACCTTCATTTCTAAGGAAACTATTATTGTTCCCAAGAAGGGAACTCTTGTTGACGGGGACAGAGAACTTTTTTCTATGTTCACTTTCCACCTGTGAGATCTGAGAAAGGCTAGGACAATGTCCGTATGAGCCCTTGCTTTTGACAGAGACGACACTTGAATCAGGATGTCGTCCAAGTAAGGTACTACTGCAATGCCCCTTGGTCTTAGCACCGCTAGAAGGGACCCTAGTACCCTTGTGAAAATCCTTGGAGCAGTGGCTAATCCGAATGGAAGTGCCACAGGTAATGCTTGTCCAGAAAGGCGAACCTTAGGAACCGAAAATGTTCCTTGTGGATAGGAATACGTAGGTACGCATCCTTTAAGTCCACCGTGGTCATGAATTGACCTTCCTGGATGGTAGGAAGGATCGTTCGAATGGTTTCCATTTTGAATGATGAAACCCTTAGAAACTTGTTTAGAATCTTGAGATCTAAAATAGGTCTGAATGTTCCCTCTTTTTTGGGAATTATGAACAGGTTGGAGTAAAAACCCATCCCTTGTTCTCCTAATGGAACAGGATGAATCACTCCCATGCTTAACAGGTCTTCTACACAGTGTAAGAATGCCTGTTCGAAGATAATTGAGACCCGTGGAACCTTCCCCTTGGGAGTAGTTCCCTGAATTCCAGGAGATAACCTTGAGAAACTATTTCTAGCGCCCAAGGATCCTGAACATCTCTTGCCCCAGCCTGAGCAAAGAGAGAAAGTCTGCCCCCCACCAGATCCTTCCCAGATCGGGGGCCAACACTTCATGCTGTTTTGGTAGCAGTGGCAGGTGACTTGGCCTGCTTACCCTTGTTCCAGCCTTGCATCGGCCTCCAGGCTGGCTTGGTTTGAGAAGTATTACCCTCTTGCTTAGAGGGTGTAGAATTTGAGGCTGGTCCGTTTCTGCGAAAGGGACGAAAATTTGGCTTCTTTTTAGCCTTAAAAGACCTATCCAGAGGAAGGGCGTGGCCCTTTCCCCCAGTGATGTCTGAAATAATCTCTTTCAAGTCAGGGCCAAACAGTGTTTTGCCCTTGAAAGGGATGTTAAGCAAAAGCGCTCTGCGCGCCACGATAGCAAACCCTGAATTATTCGCCGCTAATCTAGCTAATTGCAAAGCGGCATCTAAAATAAAAAAGAGTTAGCCAATTTAAGAGCTTGAACTCTGTCCAAAACCTCCTCGTACGAAGATTCTTTATTGAGCGACTTTTCTAGTTCTTCGAACCAGAAACACGCAGCTGTAGAGACAGGAACAATGCATGAAATTGGTTGTAGAAGGTAACCTTGCTGAACAAACATCTTTTTAAGCAAACCCTCTAACCTTTAATCCATAGGATCTTGAAAGCACAACTATCTTCTATAGGAATAGAAGTGCGTTTGTTTAGAGTAGAAACCGCCCCCTCGACCTTGGGGACTGTATGCTATAAGTCCTTTCTGGGGTCGACTATAGGAACTAATTTCTTAAATATAGGGGGAGGACAAAAGGTATGCCGGGCCTTTCCCACTCCTTATTTACTATGTCCGCCACCCGCTTGGGTATAGGAAAAACATCGGGGGGCACCGGAACCTCTAGGAACTTGTCCATCTTACCTAATTTCTCTGGAATGACCAAATTGTCACAATCATCCAGAGTAGATAATACCTCCTTAAGTAGTGCGTGGAGATGTTGAAATTTAAATTTAAAAATTACAATATCAGGTTCTGCTTGTTGAGAAATTTTCCCTGAATCTGAAATTTCTCCCTCAGACAAAACCTCCCTCCCGGCCCCTTCAGATAGGTGTGAGGGTATGTCAGAACAGATATCATCAGCGTCCTCTTGCTCTTCAGTGTTTAAAACAGAGCAATCACGCTTTCTCTGATAAGTAGGCATTTTGGAAAAAAAATGCAAGCAATAGAATTATCCATTACAGCCATTAATTGTTGTATGGTAATAAGTATTGGCGCACTAGATGTACTAGGGGCCTCTTGTGTGGGCAAAACTGGTGTAGACACAGAAGGGGATGATGCAGTACCATGCTTACTCCCCTCATTAGAGGAATCATCTTGGGCAATATCATATCTATGGCATTATTATCCCTACTTTGTTTGGACATTATGACACAAATATATCACATATATTTAAATGGGGAGACACATTGGCTTTCATACATATAGAACATCGTTATCTGATGGTTCAGACATGTTAAACAGGCTTAAACTTGTCAACAAAGCACAAAAAACGTTTTACAATAAAACCGTTACTGTCCCTTTAAATTTTAAACTGAACACACTTTATTACTGAATATGTGAAAAAGTATGAAGGAATTGTTCAAAATTCACCAAAATTTCACCACAGTAACTTAAAGCCTTAAAAGTATTGCACACCAAATTTGAAAGCTTTAACCCTTAAAATAACGGAACCGGAGCCGTTTTTACATTTAACCCCTATACAGTCCCAGGTATCTGCTTTGCTGAGACCCAACCAAGCCCAGAGGGGAATACGATACCAAATGATGCCTTCTATAAGCTTTTTCAGTGGTTCTTAGCTCCTCACACATGCATCTGCATGCCATGCTTTCAAAAACAACTGCGCATTAGAGGCGCGAAAATGAGGCTCTGTCTATGACTAGAAAAGGCCCCCAGTGAAAAAGGTGTCCAATACAGTGCCTGCCGTTTTTATTAAAACAATCCCCAAGATTTAACAACTATTAAAAGTAATAATCTGCCAAATATACTTAGTAAAGTAATCGTTTTAGCCCAGAAAAATGTCTACCAGTTTTTTAAGCCCTAATGAAGCCCTTTATTCTTTTACTTAAACTAAGAAAATGGCTTACCGGTTCCCATAGGGAAAATGACAGCTTCCAGCATTACCGAGTCTTGTTAGAAATGTGTCATACCTCAAGCAGCAAAAGTCTGCTCACTGTTTCCCCCAACTGAAGTTAATTCCTCTCAACAGTCCTGTGTGGAAACAGCCATCGATTTTAGTAACGGTTGCTAAAATCATTTTCCTCTTACAAACAGAAATCTTCATCTCTTTCCTGTTTCAGAGTAAATAGTACATACCAGCACTATTTTAAAATAACAAACTCTTGATTGAAGAATAAAAACTACATTTAAACACCAAAAAACTCTAAGCCATCTCCGTGGAGATGTTGCCTGTACAACGGCAAAGAGAATGACTGGGGAAGGCGGAGCCTAGGAGGGATCATGTGACCAGCTTTGCTGGGCTCTTTGCCATTTCCTGTTGGGGAAGAGAATATCCCACAAGTAAGGATGACGCCGTGGACCGGACACACCTATGTTGGAGAAACCTTGCCCTTGTTCCGTCCCCGGAACTGGGTGGATCACTCCCATTACTAAGAGGTCTTGTACACATTGTAGAAATGCCTCTTTCTTTATTAGGTTTGTTGATAACCTTGACAGGTGAAATCTCCCTTGTGGAGGAGAAGCTTTGAAGTCCAGAAGGTATCCCTGAGATATGATCTCCAGCGTCCAGGGATCCTGGAACTCTCTTGCCCAAGCCTGGGCGAAGAGAGAAAGTCTGCCCCCCACTAGATCCGTTTCCGGATAGGGGGCCCTTTCTTCATGCTGTCTTAGGGGCAGAAGTAGGCTTTCTGGCCTGCTTGCCCTTGTTCCAGGACTGGTTGCCTTTCCAACCCTGTCTGTAACGAGCAGCAGTTCCTTCCTGTTTTGGAGCGGAGGAAGTTGATGCTGCTCCTGCCTTGAAATTACGAAAGGCACGAAAATTAGACTGTTTGGCCTTTGATTTGGCCCTGTCCTGAGGAAGGGTGTGACCCTTACCTCCAGTAATGTCAGCAATAATTTCTTTCAAGCCGGGCCCGAATAAGGTTTGCCCTTTGAAAGGAATATTAAGCAATTTAGATTTAGAAGTCACGTCTGCTGACCAGGATTTAAGCCATAGCGCTCTGCGCACCTGGATGGCGAATCCGGAGTTCTTAGCCGTTAGTTTGGTTAAATGCACAACGGCATCCGAAACAAACGCATTAGCTAGCTTAAGTGCTTTAAGCTTGTTCATAATCTCATCCAATGGTGCTGTGCGAATAGCCTCTTCCAGAGACTCAAACCAGAATGCCGCCGCAGCAGTGACGGGCGCAATGCATGCAAGGGGCTGTAATATAAAACCTTGTTGAACAAACATTTTCTTAAGGTAACCTTCTAATTTTTTATCCATTGGATCTGAGAAAGCACAACTATCCTCCACCGGGATAGTGGTACGCTTAGCTAAAGTAGAAACTGCTCCCTCCACCTTAGGGACCGTCTGCCATAAGTCTCGTGTGGTAGCGTCTATTGGGAACATTTTTCTAAATATCGGAGGAGGGGAAAAAGGCACACCGGGTCTATCCCACTCCTTGTTAATAATCTCTGTAAGCCTTTTAGGTATAGGAAAAACGTCAGTACACACCGGTACGGCAAAGTATTTATCCAGCCTACATAATTTCTCTGGGATTGCAACCGTGTCACAATCATTCAGAGCCGCTAACACCTCCCCTAGCAATACACGGAGGTTCTCAAGCTTAAATTTAAAATTTGAAATGTCTGAATCCGGTCTCCCTGGATCAGATCCGTCACCCACAGAATGAAGCTCTCCGTCCTCATGTTCTGCAAATTGTGACGAAGTATCGGACATGGCTCTCGTGTCATCCGCGCGCTCTGTCCTTAACCCAGAGCTATCGCGCTTGCCTCTTAACTCAGGCAAGTTAGATAATACTTCTGTCATAACATTAGCCATATCTTGCAAAGTGATTTGTAAGGGCCTTGATGTACTTGGCGCCACAATATCACGCACCTCCTGAGCAGGAGGCGAAGGTACTGACACGTGAGGAGAGTTAGCCGGCATAACTTCCCCCTCGTTGTCTGGTGATAATTTCTTTACCGGTAAAGACTGACTTTTATTTAAAGTAACATCCATACAATTGGTACACATATTTCTATTGGGCTCCACATTGGCTTTTAAACATAATGAACAAGCAGATTCATCTGTATCAGACATGTTTAAACAGACTAGCAATGAAGGCTAGCAAGCTTGGAAAATACTTTCAATAAATTTACAAGCAATATAAAAAACGCTGCTGCGCTTTTTTTTTTTTTTTTAAAAAGACAAAAAAACTGTCACAGTTGAAATAACAATGAACTAATTCAGTTATAGCAACCAAATTTTAACAGTAAATGTATGAAATTAGCAGAGGATTGCACCCACTAGCAAAAGGATGATTTAACCCCTTAATACCCAAAACGGATAATCAATTTAACAGTTAACGTTTTTATCACAGTCAAACACACTGTCACAGGTCTGCTGTGACTGATTACCTCCCTCAAAAATAAATTTTGAAGACCCCTGAGCTCTCTGGAGACGTCCTGGATCAAGGAGGAAGAAGCAGGAAGACTGTGATTGAATTTTAACTGCGCAACAAGGCGCTAAAAAAAGGCCCCTCCCACTCATATTACAACAGTGGGAGACCTGATATAACGGTTTCCATGCAGAAATATACGTTAGCCATGTGGAAAAAAATCATGCCCTAAAAGATTTATCACCAAGTACCTCACAAAACGATTAACATGCCAGTAAACGTTTTAAAAACAAACATTTCAAATGTTATGTAAAGTTATCACTAAGCCTGCTACCAGTCGCTTCTACTGCAGTTAAGGCTCATACATTATTTCAGTATTAACATTATTTTCTCAGTCAAATTCCATTCCCTAGAAAATAACTCTACTGTGCATACATTTATCAGCCTGATACCAGTCGCTACTACTGCATTTAAGGCTGTACTTACATCATATGGGTATCAGCAGTGTTTTCTTAGTCAATTCCATTCCTTAGAAAATATTTTACTGCACATACCTCATTTGCAGGGGACCCCGCATGCTATTCCCTTTTCTGAAGTTACCCCACTCCTCAGAATGTACGAGAACAGCCAGTGGATCTTAGTTACGTCTGCTAAGATCATAGAAAACGCAGGCAGATTCTTCTTCTAAATACTGCCTGAGAGAAAAAACAGCACACTCCGGTGCCATTTAAAATAACAAACTTTTGATTGAAGAATAATTAAGTAAAAAACTCCTAACTCCTCTCACGACCTCCTTCTTTGTTGAGAGTTGCAAGAGAATGACTGGATATGACATGTGAGGGGAGGAGCTATATAGCAGCTCTGCTTGGGTGATCCTCTTGCAACTTCCTGTTGGGAAGGAGAATATATCCCATAAGTAATGGATGACCCGTGGACTGAACACACTTAACAAGAGAAAGGGGAAATTATAGGGGGTCCCTATATAATGATCACAGGAGAGGAGGGACCCCTATATTATAGAAAATAAAAATAAATAACATTTAAAAATCCTGTAAACTGGGTACTTACAGACAGTTGCCAGTACCTAAGATGGCTTCTACTGGTGAGAGGGGGATGGTAAGAGAATTGTTTGGAAGGTGGGATGGTTGAGGAGTGATCTCTACACTGCAGAAAAATAAATAATACATTTTTAAAAAAACTGCATACTGTCTGCCAGTAACAAAGATGGTGGTGAGGAGTTAGGGTAATTCCTACACTACAATAATATTACTCTTACCAGCTAACTAACCTCATCACTGCCGAGAATTTCAGATATGTGGTGCAATTAGCAGCCTTCTAATTACCAAAAAGTAACGTCAAAGCCATGCATGTCTGCTATTTCTGAACAAAAAGGATCCCAGGGAAGCTTTTACAAATACTTGTGTTACAGCTGCACACACGGTATTTAAATAATTTCAGTGAGAAACCTACAGTTTGTGAAAAAGGTAACAATTTTTTTATATGATCGCATTTGGCTGCAAAATGGTGGCATGAAATACAGCAAAATGGGCCTAGATCAATACTTTGGGTTGTCTACTGTGCACAATTTGATAATAGAAGCAAATTGGAACCAAGTTGAGCAAACAGCCGGGGAGCCGTTAAAACTTCACACTTTATTGAACGTCGCTAAAATCCAAACAACGGTACAAACATCAAGCTTCAGATAGCAGCACCTGTGTGGTGAACTGCCCTGTGACGTCACCAGCACTACACAGGTGCTGCTATCTGAAGCTTAATGTTTGTACCGTTGTTTGGATTTTAGTGAAGTTCAATAAAGTGTGAAGTTTTAATGGCTCCCCGGCTGTTTGCTCAATTTGGTTCATTAACGTATTTTGCCTGATACTGGGTGGAGCGAAGGAATTTTCGCAGGACTTAGGATCGGCTGATATACGAAGCTCTATTACGGGAACACTGACAAAGAAGTTAGAAACTCAGAGGAGGGGAGAGTGTATGGGTATCTCATTAACATATATTATACTACTAAATATCAAGATTAAAAGACTGCATTTATTATTGTTTGTTATCGCTTGTTCACTCCCTCCCTGTGGACCAGAGCTTTCTTGAGTTGTTATTATTATACGATTATATTATTCCGTGAATCTCAGCAAGTACCTGCTATATGAAAGAGAGACAGCCTTTCCTAAGGGAGAAATTAATACTTTGACAATTGAATACCAATATTAACTCTATAATAACTTAGGGGAATTTACAGTATTGTGGAAGTAAATTGGAAAGTCTAATAAAACTGAATGATCTATCTAAATCATGATTTAACTTTACTTTAGTGTCCCATAAATTTATATTGTACAGAAAGTCCCCTGAAGTGACTACTGACCTTCTTCAAGGCTGTAAAAATCTTGGGGTTTTCATCATTTCCAAACCCACATATCAAAGGTCTGTTTTGTTGAAATGTTAGTTGACCTTTAACTATGTCAGTAAATTGTTATTTTGGACACTGTGATCATCTGCACAACTCTCACCCAGATAATCATCTATGTACTGCAAATGGACTGCTCATTGTCATTTCATTTTTTTGTACCGCTGATGGTCATTTCATTTCTTGTATGAATCATTGTGGAGTATCCTTTTGTGACACATTTATATTGAATTTACATATTAAGCTACTGCTGATATCATAAATATATTGACACCATTTTCAAAAAAAATCCCCTGGATTATCTACACAAGTCAAAATCACACTTTCATGATCCAGATAGAAACTTTTTAGTTTTGTTATCTTTCTATTCTATTTCTATTCTATTCCTTTCCATGAGAGCATACTAAGGCTCAGGAGTGTGCACGGGTAACGAGCACTCTATGGCAGCTGTATGTATAACAATGTAATATGTAATATACTCAAGACAGATGCTTTCATGGAAAATGTTAAGATTTTTTTTCTCCCTTGTTGCACTTATAGGGATATATTAGTCAAGATGACAAAACATCAGTGCTTTTTCATTTTGATTAGAAGCTTTTTTGCAATAAAAATGCATCTATTAATCACTGTTTTACTGACAGCTTTCACTGTGCACGCGATAAAGCGAGCACCATCCTTGTTCTACACGCACAATAAAATCTCTCTGTATTACCAATGATCTGTGTTCAATTTGCACAATAATGTCTCTTTAAAGAGAGATTGTAATATAAAAAGGCTTACATGGAAATGAAACCCAACATTTTTCTTTTATGATTCAGATAGAGCACACAAACTTTAAATATATTTCCAATTTACTTCTATTATCAAATGTGCTTTATTCTTTTGGTATCCTTTGTTAAAGTAGCTGCAATGCACTTTTGAAAAAAGGGATATATTTGCAGCCACCACTCAGCAGCTAATTCCCAGTAGTACATTGGTGCTCCTCAGCCTACCTAGGTATGCTTTTTAACCAAGGATGCCAAGAGAACAAAGCACACAACTTTAACTTTCCCTTTAATTAGGTATATTTTAAAAACAAAATCATTAAATTGTCCCCTTTTTCTGTAATTCTGCTTTGAAGGTTTTCCAATTCTGAGAATCAGAAGTGCACACTGCAGACCCTGCTACATATTTTTCTAATTGGCCTCAGCAAAGGTGATATGATAAGACCTACAAAGCTATTATTATATGGCAGTAAGTATAATACGTTGTTCGTCGCATTTTGCACCTTGGCTTTAGTTTCCCTGCCAATGAATAAGAGAACTGGAATTTGTCAGCGGCACGGAGGTCTGAGAAAGCACCAGTTGTTTCAGGAGTGAAACACGTCAGACAAGTTACTTATTGTGCCGGTGTATCTGTAACACTTATGTTCTAACTATGCAAATAAAACTTAAAGGGACTTTAAACAATAAATACATTGCATGCACCTACCTCTAATTAGCCATTGTGTAACCTAGGTTTCACAACAGGTATCAGTGAATGTGCCAGGGCAAATGTGTGTGTCAGTGAATATGGTAATTACTGTGCCTTCAAATGAGTGCCAGTATCTGTGTATCAGCATAAAGGGGTTAAACTCGTTACAAACCTCACTAACCTAATCCACAGAGCACCCTTAGACCAAGAACTGCACAGAAAACAAAAGCAGCGTTGTAGTATTGGTCACCTGGTTCTTGTATTCTGTTTTATTGTCTACAAACAGTTCATATAATGCTAGCAAGAAGGTAAATCGTCTTGTTCTTTAACAACCTGCACTACTGTAAGCAATGAAAGCTAATCACATCTCATATGCATTGGCTTTGTGTCCCCCTAGTGGGAATATTTGAAACTGCAACATATATACAGTGCCTCACATTAAAGGGACATGCAAGTCAAAATTGAAATGCACATAGATACATTACATATTTGAATAGAATCATATTTACAATATACATATATTGCTAAAAATGCTTCTATTAAAACGGTATCACTGTTTTAGAGTTAGCATTTTTCTCTACATGTGAAGCATAGCTAGATATTCTCAGTGCACCCACATTTTAAATACTGCAGCTGATCAGAGCACCAGTGGGGATTGTACCATGTCAGCCATTAACAAATTGAGTCATTACCAGATGGTACAAGCAAGTTAGGCTCTCTGAGCAAGTGTTGTGTTTAAAATGCTGGTGCACAAAGCACACTTACACTCTTCAAACAGCTAAAGCTTTTATTAGAAGAATTTTTGCTAATAAATGTATAGTGCAAAAATACTACCTGTGCATTTCAATTTTCACTCATGTTATGAATTTTTTTTCCTGATAACACATTTAAAAGTACAAGATGTTAAAAAATAATTTCTCTGCTCAATCTAAAAGAGACAGTTTCAAAATGTTTTACAGCCCTTTACTGTATATTTTGGAAATACGAATGTACCTGGTCTAATTAAACTAACCAATGAATTGTAGAGTCCCAGGACTTAGCTGTACCCAATCACAGACTGCCTGTTTGTTTAGTCACTGCCTGTTAGTCACTTTAAATGTAAACCCCTTTTTTCAACTGTTAATAAGTTTAGTTCCTGCTTTTTTAACATACATTATTATTATTATTATTATTATCGGTTATTTGTAGAGCGCCAACAGATTCCGCAGCGCTATTGAATATCACACCCTTTAATCAACATGAAGATTTGTCCATACAGTGGATATTGTGTACACTATTGTTTTTAGTATAACATTTGTGTACAAAGTAGTTGCTTATTTGTTCAGTTTAGCAAAGAAAAATCAAAATTAAATAATATTATTCAGATAAAAACATGGAGTTTTAATAAAACTTTCGTTACTTCTATTTTCAAATGTAATTTGTTCTGTTGCTATTCTAATTATTATTATTATTTTTTTAAACATAGCTCTTTCCGTGAATGTATACTGAAGTAGGCTGAGGAGTGTGCACGTATCCTGAGCACTAGACCTATATAGGACGTTGCATGTAAATTTTGCATATTTTTGTCTACTATGCTGTCTTTTCTGAGTCTGAACATCAATACATTGGGGCATATTTATCAAGCTACGAACGGAGCTTGATGCCCCGTGTTTCTGGCGAGCCTGCAGAAACAGCAGTTATGAAGCAGCGGTCACAAAGACCGCTGCTCCATAACCTGACCACCTGCTCTGAGCAGGCGGACAGACATCGCCGGAAATGAAACCGATCGAGTACCATCGGGTTGATTGACACCCCCTGCTGGCAGCCGATTGGCCGTGAGTCTGCAGGGGGCGGCGTTGCACCAGCAGCTCTTGTGAGCTGCTGGTGTAATGCTGAATATGGCGAGGTCTGTCGGACCTGATCCGCACTGTCAGATCAGGTCCGACAGATTTTGATAAATAGAGGCCATTGACAAAATACAAAATGTATAATTGCTTATTTGTAAAGGTCTGTTCAAATGTCTCACTCTATCCACAGGATCCTAAAAGGAGCAAATTGGAAAGTTGTTTAAAATTGTTTATTCTATCTGAATCAGATGGAATCGGTTTAGGGAGACACATTCTGTGAAAGACATAAAGGACCATAAAAGTATAAAAAGGAAAATACTAATGTGTTAAAGCATTTTATTGTTGCACTATTGCTTGCATTTAACTATGTGTTTAACCTCTGCAAAGGAGTTAAACACATAAGGTCAGCTCTGGAGCAGCAATGTATTGCTGGGAGCTAACTGAACACATCTGGTGAGCCAACAACAAGAAACAAATGTGTGCAGCTAGCTCCCAATAGTGTATGGCCTCTCATACTTTACAACTAAGTAAATTTGCTAACAGAAGTTGAAACGTCTTCTAACGTTACATACTGTCTGAAGCACAAAGGGTTACTTTTCTTTTGTATTTACCTTAAAAGAAGTCTTATTCTGCAATTGGTTTTATCACAAATGATTAGTTCTTACAACTCAGCAGTGATATTTTACGGTCAATTTGACAACATAAATGAGGCAGTGGAACATACAAATATATGCAAACCACATCTGGATCTTGTATCTCCCCAAATCCTTAAGCCACAGAACGTTGGGAATAAGATGCAGCGTTTAGTGCCCTGGTTCTGCATTAGTCATAGAAAGAAAAGGCTGAAAAGCAGCAAAACCTTTTCTGAGAACATGGTGTATTTTTAGCTGCATTACGTACATGTGGTTTGTCAACTGTACAATGTACGCAGTATGGTAAGGGCTTGAGATGCAAAAAAACATCATTTTGTGTTACTTGCAATCCTTTTAGACCTTCAGAGGGTATCCCATGAGAAAGAGATCCCAGTAATACATTGTTGTTAGCCGCAATACTGCACCTAACCATTTATAAGTCTTTAAAAGGGACATTGCAATGCAAAAAGTACATGCTAATTTGTTAGATAATGTCCTTTAAACCACTCAGGAGCTACAGAGAACTGACGGTCTTGAGCATACACTGCCTGTCACAACTGTCGCTGATTGGTCCTCCAGCCATGTCTGCTTGGGAACATTGGTGCTCTGTGACGACTGAGCAGTAATTTAACTATGTGTTTAACTTATATGTGTTATGCCAGCTGCAGAGTATAAAATGTATGAGGCCTATCTTTTAGATTTATTTTTGTATATGTAATAGATGGTTTTGCTCTTTTAAACCACAACAAATTAAAATGGTTTGAACTTGCTGGGAGATTAGACCTCCTTATTTGATCACTTTCTGTACACACACACATTCTTAATATTATCTTTCTGTATACCAATGCCAAAAATGTAGAGAGAGAACAATTGAAAATTTATATTTTACCCCCCCCCCCCACTGGGAGTGTAATTTCTTCTGCTAGCTATGCTTACATAACCCTTTAATAGCCAATACGTAAGTATGGAAACTTTCATTATAGCTAGAAATACTACAGGCAAAATCAAGTATTTCAAATGTCAAACTAGAGGTAAAAGAAGCTATTTGTAAACAATTTAATTCACTCCAACAGATAAGTGGATCATTGTGAACAAATTGAAGGGGAGTAAAATGTAGGGTACATCGTCCCTTTAAACACAGACATGGAGGCTCAGTAGTGCTAAAATGACAATGCCCTAACATGTCTATTTACGGCTGGTAACCTAAAGAGAGGAATAAAGCAAATTGGGAAACAGTTCCCATATTAGGACAATAAAAATTCACAATAAAGTCAAACCTATACAATCTGTCAAAACTTCTCAAATAAAACGTTGTACTGGACTTTTTCCCACAAGCACACACTTCATATAAAGTAACAAGGTATATGGCACAGCTAATGCACAAGTGGCAAATACCCACAGAGACACACAGCCCCACAAGCAAATACTCGCAGAGACACACAGCCCCACCAGCAAATACTCGCAGAGACACACAGCCCCACAAGCAAATACCCACAGCCCCACAAGCAAATACCAGCAGAGACACACAGCCCACCAAGCAAATACCTGCAGAGATACACAGCCCCACAAGCAAATACCCACAGAGACACAGAGCCCCACAAGAAAATACCCACAGAGACACACAGCCCACCAAGCAAATACCTGCAGAGATACACAGCCCCACAAGCAAATACCCACAGAGACACACAGCCCAGCAAGCAAATACCCGCAGAGATACACAGCCCCACCAGCAAATACCCACAGCCCCACAAGCAAATACCACAGAGACCCACAAGCAAATACCCAAAGAGACACACAGACCCACAGGCAAATACCCAAAGAGACCCACAAGCAAATATCCAAAGAGACACACAGACACACAAGCAAATAGCCTTACAGACCCACAAGCAAATAGCCACAGAGACCCACAGACACACCAGCAAATACCCAGAGACATACTGACCCACCAGCAAATACCCACAGAGACACACAGACCCACTAGCAAATACCCACAGAGACACACAGACCCACTAGCAAATACCCACAGAGAGACACAGACCCACCAGCAAATACCCACAGAGACACACAGACCCACTAGCAAATACCCACAGAGAGGCAAAGACCCACCAGCAAATACCCACAGAGACACACAGACCCACCAGCAAATACACACACACAGATCCACAAGCAAATGCCCACAGACACACCAGCAAATACCCACAGAGACACACAGACCCACCAGCAAATACACACACACAGATCCACAAGCAAATGCCCACAGACACACCAGCAAATACCCACAGAGACACACAGACCCACTAGCAAATACACACACACAGATCCACAAGCAAATGCCCACAGACACACCAGCAAATACCCACAGAGACACACAGACCCACTAGCAAATACCCACAGAGAGGCACAGACCCACCAGCAAATACCCACAGAGACACACAGCCCTACCAGCAAATACCCACAGAGACACACAGCCCCACCAGCAAATACCCACAGAGACACACAGCCCCACCAGCAAATACCCACAGAGACACACAGCCCCACCAGCAAATACCCACAGAGACCCACAGCCCCACCAGCAAATACCAACAGAGACACACAGACCCACTAGCAAATACCCACAGAGAGGCACAGACCCACCAGCAAATACCCACAGAGACACACAGACCCACCAGCAAATACACACACACAGATCCACAAGCAAATGCCCACAGACACACCAGCAAATACCCACAGAGACACACAGACCCACTAGCAAATACCCACAGAGAGACACAGACCCAACAGCAAATACCCACAGAGACACACAGCCCTACCAGCAAATACCCACAGAGACACACAGACCCACTAGCAAATACCCACAGGGACACACAGCCCCACCAGCAAATACCCACAGAGACACACAGACCCACTAGCAAATACCCACAGGGACACACAGCCCCACCAGCAAATACCCACAGAGACACACAGACCCACTAGCAAATACCCACAGGGACACACAGCCCCACCAGCAAATACCCACAGAGACACACAGCCCTACCAGCAAATACCCACAGAGACACACAGCCCCACCAGCAAATACCCACAGAGACCCACAGCCCCACAAGCAAATACCCACAGAGACACACAGACCCACCAGCAAATACCCACACAGATCCACAAGCAAATGCCCACAGACACACAGCTCCACAAGCAAATACCCACAGAGACACACAGACCCACCAGCAAAAACCCAGAGAGAGACACACAGACCCACAAGCAAATAAATTTCATCCTCTTAGAGAAGAGAAATGAGCAAGTAAAGGAGGGGGCAAATCTTTCCCAACTTTGGGTTAGATTACAAGTGGCGCACTTTTTTTTTCATTTTGCGATATGATGCGTTCATAAGTCCTCAATTATTGTTGGGAATATCACTCTTGGCCAACAGGAGGAGGCAAAGAGCAACACAGCAAAGCTGTTAAGTATCACTTCTTTTCCACAAACCCCAGTCATTCGACCGAAGGGAAATGGAAAAATACAAAGGTGTAAAGGTGCCTGACATTTAATAAAAAATAACAGTCTTAATAAAAAGTGTGGGGTTGTGGGCTCACCATATCCGTAAAGAAATACATTTATCAGTTAAGGATATATTTTGTTTTCTTTCCTAAGATATGGTGAGTCCACGACGTCCTTAATTACTGTTGGGAACCAATACCCAAGCTAGAGGACACAGATTACTAGGGAGAGAGAAAAAGACAGGTAGACCTAAACAGAAGGCAGCACCCCTTGCAGAACCTTTCTCCCAAAAGAAGCCTCAGCCGAGGCAAAAGTATCCAATTTGTAAAATTTAGAAAAAGTATGCAGAGAAGACCAAGTTGCAGCCTTGCAAATCTGGTCCACAGAAGCTTCATTGTCAAAGGCCCAAGAAGAAGAAACATCCCTTGTGGAATGAGCTGCAATTCTCAGGAGGCTGCTGACCAGCAGTCTCATAAGCAAAACAAACTATACTTCTCAACCATAAAGAAAAAGAAGTAGCAGTAGCTTTCTGACTCTTACGTATTCCTGAGAAACAAACAAACAGGACAGAGAACTGGCGAAAATCCTCAGTCGCCTGTAGGAAGAATTTCAGAGCACGCACAACATCCAGATTGTGCTACAAACGTTCCTTATAAGAAGAAGGATTAGGACATAGAGAAGGAACAATAAATTCCTGATCAATATATCTATCTGAAACCACTTTAGGAAGAAAAACCCAACTTCGTACGAAGAACTGCCTTATCAGCATGAAAGATAAGATAAGGCAAATCACACTGCCAAGCCGAGAGTTCCGAAACTCTCTGAGCAGAAGAGATTGCAAAAAGAAACCAAACCTTCCAAAACTATGGAATGTAAAGGCTCAAACTGAGCCTTACTGCAAAAACTTTAAGAACAAGGTTAAGGCTCCAAGAAGGAGCAACCAACATAAATACAGGCCGGATTCTGACCAGGAAATAACAAAGAAAAGAACATCTGGCACATATGCCATACGTTTGAAATGCAGAAATCTGACCTTTCAGAGTACTGACTGACAATTCCTTCTCCAGACCTTTCCTGAAGAGAAGACAGAATCCTAGGAATCCTAACCCTACTCCAAGAGTAGCCCTTGGATTCACCCCAATAATGGTATTAACGCCATAGCTTATGGAGAATCCTTCTAGTAACAGGCTTAAGGACCTGAATCATGGTCTTAATGACCGACTCAGAAAAGCCACGCTTAGACAAACTAAGCGTTCAACCTCCAAGCAGTCAGCGCCAGAGAAATGAGATTTGGATGAAGGAATGGACCCTGAGTTAGAAGGTCCTTCCTCATGGACAACCTCCAAAGTGGAAAATGACATCTACGCTAGGTCTGCATACCAAATCCTGCAAGACCATGCAGGAACTATTAAAATTACAGATGCTCTCTTGATATGAGCAATGACTCGTGGAAGAAGAGCAACTAAGGAAACAAGTACGTTGACTTTTAAACGTACCTTGGAAACTTGGCGTACTGCCATCTGATCCAACTCCAGCACCCCCCCCAAGCACCACCCCCCCCCCATTGAGGGATAACCTGGAGAACGCCTCTGGAATGAGTGCCCACTCCTCGGAATGAGATGTCTGATTGCACAAGAAGTCCGCCTCCTGTATCCACTCCTGGAAGTGTATAGAAGACAGCAATTGTGAGCGTCTGCCCACTGAACAATCCACGCCACCTCCATCATGGATAAGAACTCCAGGTTCCTCCCAGGTGGTTGAAGAAAACCACTGGGGTGAAACTGTCCAACTAGAACTTGATAACCAGGGCTAAAAACTACTGAGGCCAAGTCATCAGCATTGTAGATCGCTCTCAACGCCAAGATGGGTATGGAGAGAGCCGACTCCTCCCTAGTCCATAGTCCCCAGCCCAACAGGCTGGCGTCCGTGGTCACTATTGCCAGGGAAGGTCTCTGAAAGCATGCACCCTGAGACAGATGTTTGAGAAAACCACCACGGGAGAAAATCCCATGTCAATCTAGATCTATCCTCAGAGACAGATACACATGATCCCCGTTCCACTATCTGAGCATGCATAACAGCAGAACTCTCAGATGGAAACGAACCAAGGGAATGATGTCCAATGAAGCGACCATCAGACCAATTACCTCTATACATTGAGCCACTGAAGGCCGAACAGTAGTCTGAGGGGGCTCATTTCCAGATCCTTCCCATCCGTGGGGATGAAGAAAGACAACAAGATCTTTGTATGAGAGACTGCTTGTTGAAAAGATGGCACCTGAACCATTATATCATCCAGAAAGAGCACCACATCAATTCCCCGAAACCTGATAATTTCCAAGATAGCCTCCTGTGGGAGACGTGGCAAGGCAAAAGGGAAAAAATACAAACTGAAGTGTTTGTCAAGGAAGGCAAATCTCAGGGACTTGAAGAAACGTGCCTTTTCAGGTCTATGGTTGTCAGTGACAGACCCTCTTGGACCAAAGGAAGAATGAAACGAATTGTTTCCATTTTAAAAGACGGAAGGTTGGAATGGCATCCTAGACTCCGTTCCCTCACAGGAACTGGAACTATCACTCCCAGAGAAAAAAGCTGGTCCCAAACATAATGCAAAAATTCCTCTCTTCTATCTGGTCTGCAGATAAACTTGAGAGGTGGAACCTGCCCCTGGGAAGAAAGGCTTGACTTCTATTTAGTAACCCTGAGATACTATGTCCACAGCCTATGCTGGACATCTCGTAGCCATGCTTGAAGGAAAAGAGAAATTCAGTATCCCCACTTGTACTGAAACTGGATCGGGGGCAAACCTTTCATGTTGATTTAGACTCAGCTGCGGTTTTTACTCTGACGTCCTTTAGGTCTATTCTTTTTGTCTTGTGGTGTAAAAGACCCTTATCCACCCAAAATATTTCTGTCAGACCAGGACCAAACAAGGTCTTACCCTTGTAAGGAAGCGCCAGAAGCTTGGACTTGGAGGAAAAATCCACTGACCAAGGATTTAGCCACAATGCCCTGGGGCTAGAACAGCAAAGCCAGATATCTTGGCTCCCAGTTAAATAACTTGTATGTAGCATCAGAATGAAATGAATTGGCTAGCTTAAGCGCCTTAATTCTGTTCTGTATCTCCTCCAAAGGAGTCCCTACCAAAATGGAATCAGACAAGGCGTCGCACATAATGAGATGCTGCACTTGTTCCATGTAAGCCTCCAGCTTAGTCCATTGATCCTGAAAAGAGCAGCTATCCTCTCTAGGGATCATAGTTCTCTTAGCAAAAGTAGAAATGTCCCCTACTACTTAAGGCACCGTGCGCCATGATATTTAATGGAGACAGCGATAGGAAAAAAAATTTAAAGACATGGGCGCTAACCCGACACCGCTTTAGATCTGAATCGCGAAACATGAATCGTGTTACGCATATTTTACATTTCTATGTCCTTCACATAGAATTATATATACAGGTGGCCCTCTGTTTACAACGGTTCAATTTACACTGTTTCAGAATAACAACCTTTTTTTCCAGTCATGTGACTGCTATTTTTTATAGCATTGAGAAGCTATAATATATAGAAATATACTATTCAAAAGAGAGCACTCTCACTTCCAAAGTTCATAAATGCCAGGGTGCCAGCAGGTAAGTATAAAAGGATGAAGGAAGGCACTCGCTGGTCTTTTGATTAGATATTTATTAAATCAAGCGTGACGTTTCGGGGACACACTCCCCTTCCTCAGACTGAGGAAGGGGAGTGTGTCCCTGAAACGTCATGCTTGATTTAATAAATATCTAATCAAAAGACCAGCGAGTGCCTTCCTTCATCCTTTATCTATAGAAATAGATATACTTAAAATAAAAATTACATTATTCTGTGAAGAACATTGGAATGTGAAATTTTAATAACTCCTGTCGGGTTAATGTGTGAGCGGTAAGTGTTAGGTTTTTTATTCTGCTCTCTCAATTGACTCTTATGGGGAGAATACGTTAATGATATTTAGTTAGTGAGTGTTGGGTTTAGCTTGTGTGTAAACTTTTTACTTTAAACTTGCAAAAAGCTTATTTCTAGCGACGCTTACACTCGAGCTAAAGCGTTATATAGCACGGCACTTGTAATCTGTCCCTTTACTTGCTGAAAACGAAGAGAGGTAGAGAGTACTGTGGGAACACCGACAGGTGTCACCCTCTACTATAAAACACCACTACAGTTTATATACGATACAATTTGTGGAAGTTAAAGGGACATTGTACTCTAAACTTTGCTCCACTTTAATGTGTCCCCAATGGTCCATTTTGCCTGCTGGAGCGTATTTAATTATTTGCAAACAGCTAATTTACCTGAAATAACTACTTTTGCCTGTAATATCCCACCTACACTGATAATATGAATAACCTCTGTAGAAAACTATGTGAAGAGAAGACAATAGCACTGATTAATCTTCCAATGGGGAAGGTGGGTATGAGTGAGACAGATTTTGTATGTGAAATAGCTGTTTGTGCTTATTCAGTCCTACAGGCCATAATTAGCATTTCAATAACTAAGATAAATAACATAAGGTCTGCTTTACTTGCAAGCTCGGCCAATTGTTATGGCCATGTCCTAGGTTATGATTTATTGAGCAAAACAGCCATTTCAAATATAGAAATAAACACAAACGATCTATTTCCCATACATTTCATACTCTGCAGAAGGTAGAACAAGTCATTTGAAACACATTAGGGGGAAACTAATTTTATAGTACAGCGTCCCTTTAATGAAAAAGCACTAGAAGGCCTCATAGGCCTCAGGAAAGCTAAGCCTAACAAACAACTAACTTGTAATTCTTACACAAAAAGATTCAGAGACCAAATCTCCTGGCTTATAACTGTTATATATGACCTGGCCACCTACACCCTTTTTCTTCTGTTTGTAAAGCATGTTCACAATCAAACTGCGCTGGATGACTGCTGTACCTAGCCTAAACACTGTTAAAGGGACATGAAAGTCAAATGAAACTTTTTATGTAGATCTACTATCAAGTTTACTTTCTTCTTGTGATATCCTTTGCTGAAAAGCATACATAGGTAGGCTCAAGAACAGCAATGCATCACTGTGAGCTAGCTGCTGATAGGAGGCTATGCACATATGCTTCTTGCCTTGCCAGGTGTGTTCATCTAGGTCCCATTAGTGCATTGCTCTAGAGATGACGTTAAACACTTTTATATGCAAACAATAGTGCAATAACAGAATTCTATAACAGATTTTTGTTTCACTCTTTATATTCTAACTGACTTGTCGCTGAAAAGGACCGCACAATGCAGTAGAATTGCATAATTAACAAGTGCATAATAAAAAGACAAGGCAACAACACCTACTCTGAATTTAAAATAAGCAGTAGATTGTTTTCTGACAAATTTATTTTTTCTCTAATTTTCCGGCCTCCTTTATCATGTGACAGACATCAGCCAATCACAGACTAGAGTATGTATACCCTGTGAGCTTGTGCACATGCTCAGTAGGATTTTGTTCCTCAGAAAGTGTGAATATAAAAAGATTGTGCAAAATGTGATTATGGAAGTAAATTGGAAAGTGTCTTAAAACTTCATGCTCTTTCTGAATCATAAAAGTTTATTTTGACTTGAGTGTCCCTTAAATTGATTTAAAATAAAAGACACTTATTTTCTATTAAGGTGTAAATGATTACGGTGTAGCGAGACAACTCTCACAGCAGCATTCCTGGCGGTAGTGAATTCCTCTGTAGCCAACAGTAAATGTTATAAAGGATCAGACAGTAGAGAGAACAAAGGGGCTTTGAAGAAGGATTCAGAAGCATGACGCACTGTGTAATTACTTAATAGGTACTTTGCATTTTGTTATGAATGCACTGGACAATTCTAGTGACTCACATTATAAAAGTAATAAGGAAACAAAATTACTTCCCTTGTTAATACTGAAAAGGAGATTTATGCTCTAAGCAACTATTACAGGAAACAGAAGCATCTCCTAAAATAATATATATATATATATATATATATATATATATATATATATATATATATATATATATATATATATAAAATTTATGCTTGCCTGATAAATGTATTTCTTTCCGAACATGGAGAGTCCACAACATCATTCCAATTACTAGTGGGAATATCACTTCTGGCCAGCAGGAGGAGGCAAAAGCAACACAGCAAAGCTGTTAAATGTCACTCCCCTACCCATAACCCCCAGACCGAAGAAAAATGGAAAATAGGAGATAACACAAAGGTGTAGAGGTGCCTGGGGTTATTTTCTTTCCTAGGACATGGAGAGTCCACGACGTCATTCCAATTACTAGTGGGAACCAATACCCAAGCTAGAGGACACGGAATGAAACACGAAGGAGAACAAGACAGGCAGACCTAAACAGAATGTTTTACAGATTTTCTATGTCTTGAAGAAGGCTCTGATGTGAGCTGAAACGTTGACTTTGTCCTTGATGACTCGTTATTGTTATAAATAAAAATATGCGGTGTTTCTTTAAAAAAACCTGAGAGTGCCCTTCACTTCCAAATTAATCTATACATGACTGAGCATTGCACCCAGGTGGCTGATACATTGCCTAGGCTGGAGTGCTGGGACACCTGCTAGTAATATATATATATATATATATATATATATATATATATATATATATAATAAATAAATAAATAAATAAATAAATGGGCCAAGTTTTATTTAGTAATAGGCTGTCGCTGTGTTTCTGAGAGGAATACATCAAATAGCTGAATAGGATGGACAAGTTACAGTTATTGTTCTCCCTCAGGACTTTCTATTCTAATTTGAGCAATTATATCATGGCCACACATTATAATGAGCTGTAGAACAGCTATCAAAATATGGAATAAAAAACAAAGTTTTCAGGCTGGTCAAATGCTGGTAGTGAAGGGTTAATATTTGCTGTAGTGTAGGGATTACCCTCCAACCTGACACCTCCGACACCTGATAATATGCAGCATTAACTATGCATTGTGCAGGGCTAACTTTTCTTGCAGGAACACTAACATCTGTGCAAATCTTTGTGTGTTGCACTTTCACTTTTCACAAGAAAAAAAAATGAAAAAAAGAGCTGAATGCCGTTGGCGACAGCCATTTTTAGCATTTATTTGTTAACGAAGTCCAAAAATGCACATGCCTAGTATTTTCCACATAAAGATAAAACAAGATTGCTTAGATAAATACTGAAGCTAATTAAATTCCAGGAGTAGTACAAAATGTATGCACAAAATAAGAGGGCAGCCACAGAGAACAAAACTTATGCACCAGACAAGATGGCGGCCTCACAGTACAAAACTAACGCACCAGACAAGATGGCGGCCACAAAGTACAAAACTCATGCACCAGACAAGATGGCGGACACAAAATACAAAGCTCATGCACTAGACAAGATGGCAGCCACAAAGCACAAAACTCATGCAGCAGACAAGATGGCAGCCACAAAATACAAAGCTCATGCACTAGACAAGATGGCAGCCACAAAATACAAAGCTCATGCACTAGACAAGATGGCAGCCACAAAATACAAAGCTCATGCACTAGACAAGATGGCAGCCGCAAAATACAAAGCTCATGCACTATATATGATGGCGGCCACACAGTACAAAACTCATGCAGCAGACAAAAGAAGCCCTGACACATCATAATTTCACTACCCCACATGTTTTTTTTTTTTTATTTTATTTAAAGGGATAGAAGGGTCAAAACTGAAATGTGCATGGGTGCATGTCATTTTTAAATAGAAGCATTTTCATAGCATTAGCAAAAATGCTTCAGGTAAAAGTTATTACTGATTTCCAGCAGCATACCCACATATGCTGTGAAGGCCTTTGCACCAGTATTTAAACACTGTACCTTATTATAATGTCTGTAGTGGCTTTTATGACACATTAACATGCTATGAATGAATGTAGCTTTGAAGCGCCTTCAAGTTAGAGGGCCATGAAACCCAAAATTCATGATTCAGGCAAAGAATACAATTTTAAACAACTTTCCATTTTATTTCTATTATCTAATTTGCTTCATTCTCTTTATATCCTTGGTATTGAAGAAGCATCAATGCACTGCTGAGAACTAGCTAAACGCACTGGATAAGCCAAAACCATGAGGCATATACAGTATGTGCAGTCACCAATCAGCAGCTCCTTAGCTTAGGTATGCTTTCAACAAAAAACATCAAAAGACCAAAACAAATTAGATAAAGTTATTTAAAATCACATGCTCTATCTGAATCATGAAGAAAATGTTTGGGTTTTATATCCCTTTAAGAAGCAGCCCTGCTTCTTAACCTATACATTACCTCTAACACTCTAACAGGACTCGACAAAACCAGGCGCCAGTGCACCACTGGCACCCAAGATTACACCCTGGCACCCTGGTTTGGAGCTCCCAAGACTCCTGTGGGTGTCTCCATTTATCCACACCAGTGCCACTGCCAGCCGCACCTAAAAATTATCCCGGTACAGCTGGATCAAAAATGCTGTGTGGCCAAGGACATGTTATTGTACATTACAAGAGATACCATCCAGTGATTGTGCTAACCTAATTGCTTCTTTTCATGTTCTATTTACCATGGCACTTTCCCTGAGGTGTTCTGCTTCTACTGGCAGGACCCGATATGGGAGGCATTGGCAAGATCTAAGCTTTAAGCCTCTGCGAAGAGACTGCGCTTAAGTGAAGGATCAGACAATGGAAAATGAAAGGTTGCGCATGGAACAGGCTTCTTTCCTGGATCGGCTTAGAGGGGTGAGGAGGATGTGGCCCGGGTGAGGGTGGATAGGGGGCCTGGCAACCAGGAATGTCCTCCTGAGAGATGAAAATGTCCAAAATAATTCAGCACCAGTATAGTGTGCTTACTGCCAGCCCTCACACCAAAGACCCAAAAACATACATGAAAAACAGAGGCAGCAGCACTACTTGAAATAATCTCCAAATTTATTGGAAGTGCAACAAAGTTAAAACTGCAACGTTTCGGACACACTAGTCCTTAATCATGCATCCTGAGAGATGAAGGCATTGTGTTCACTGCTGAAGTTTTTGCTGCACAGGATAGAGGAGCAAAAGTTGCTGGCTAAAGGTAACACACAGGGAGCGCTACTAAGGGTCAGAAGTGGCAGCGCGTTTGTGATTAAAAAGTCTTGTCTGCTTGCATTAGTCTAGCACTTACAGGAGTATAGTCTACTTTTGTATATAAGATGTGATAGTGTGATGTGTTAGTAACATTATTAAGATATATATTTATATTACGTCCAATCTATCAAGACTGTTAAACGCACGGTTATCAGATACAAATAGTAAAAGTATTGCCAGCACTGTATTCACAGTTTGTACCAAGAGTAAAAATAAGAGAAACAGAAAAAAAAAACAAAAAAAAAAACAGCAGGATTGCCCCCTGGTGTAGGATTTTTATAGAAAGTTCTCTTTTCTCTAAAATAAATATTGCAGCACATGCATTGAAGTGTTCACTTTCATTAATAAATATCAACATAAAAATGGGTATAATAAACTCTCTCTGGGTTTTTAGTAAAGAAAAATCATGACGATTATATTAAAACACGTAAAATTTGAATAGGCCACAAAATATAGATGCACTATCTGTAGTGTAGGATAATCTTTATCATGTGAGGAAAAATATGTAATGAGTGTGCTTGCACACAGGGGGTCAGAATAAAAAAAAAAACACACACACACACATACACACACACACATATACAGTATAAAAATAGAAGTCAAGACTTTTTAAAAATCTGAACCAAAAAAGTATGCATTTATTTAATTTAAAACAAAGCAAAGCAAAAAAAACAAAAAACGCTTCACATACGACCATGGATGCCCGAAAAATATAAAAATATCTGGCTGCTATATTTCTCGGTTGGCTCCTAGATTTTCAACAGATTTGTCAAGCATTGAACTATAAATTGGAGTATTTCAAGCAGGGGCCGGTGTTGCACACAAGGTAAAACTGTGAAACGATAAAGGTAGGGAGCAAATTGCAGCCCACTAGCTGCAATGTCGGGGGGGCAGGGGCGGAGATGATTACCCGTGTCTGCCTGCAGATTAGCAAATCTATCCTAAAGTCTTTAAAGAAACAATATACAATACTGCCAGTTCTCTAAGCAGGCACAGTGCTGGAATAATGGTGCACAGGTCCTGTGCGTATAACGATGGAAGACAGTAATAACGTTTATAAGAAGCACTTTTGCTAGTAAAAGTACATTACAAAAGTGCTTTAATTTAAAATGTAAATGTACATTTCAGTTTTGACCTTTCTATCCCTTTAATATCATCAATACATTGTGATTTACTATCAGCAGATAAGTTATCTGAACTCTGTACCATACAAATATTGGTTGCTATGCTATAAATATTAAATGCTTTAGATGAGCTAAAACCACTTCACACATACAATTTTTCTAAGAAAACAGGAAATAAAATAGAACATTTGAAAGGTAATACATGAGGTTTTTCTAACCAGAAAAATACTTGATAAACATTGCATTGAATATTATGCATATTTCATAACCCCCAACTGTACCGATGTTTGCGGGACAGTCACTATTTTAGGGGTCTGTCCCGCTGTCCCAGGTATTTTTTTTATTTATTTTTTTATTCTATTGGGCCCATACTTAGGAGCAGCTGGCTTTTCTCTCCCAGGGTTAGATACCTGTTAGATTTCCTGTGGAAAAGGAATGGTGTGTGGGTTAAGCAGGAGTAAGAAGGCTGTATACACTCTGACCACGGGTAATGGTGACCTCTCTAACCTACCTCTGGTAGTGATGACGTCTAACCCCTGGTGATAATACTAGCCTTCAGTTATATACGATTAACAGTACTAACACCAGGGTAACGAACAGTGGCAGCCGCAGACTGTCAGCTAATGTGCTTGCCAACCCCAGGGCCCCATACAATGAATTACAGATACCCATATAAGATGTAGTGTGTGTGTGTGTGTGTGTATCTGTATCTATAACTGTGTGTGTGTGTGTATCTGTATGTATGAATTTATGCTATGCAGTGTGTGTGTGTGTGTATCTGCATGTATAAGTGTAAACTATGTAGTGTGTGTGTATCTGTATGCATAAGTGTGTATCTGCATGTATGTGTATGCTATGTAGTATGTGTGTGTGTCTGCATGTATAAATGTAAGCTATGTAGTGTCTGTATGTGTGTCTGTATCTGCATGTATAAGTGTATACTATGTAGTGTCTGTGTATCTGCATGTATAAGTGTATGCTGTGTAGTGTGTGTATCTGCCTATATAAGTGTATGCTATGTAGTGTGTGTATCTGCATGTATAGGTGTATGCAATATTGTGTGTGTATCTGCATGTGTAAGTGTATGCTATGTAGTGTATCTGTATGTATAAGTGTTTGCTATGTAGTGTGTGTGTGTGTATCTGTATGTATAAGTGTGTATCTGCATGTGTAAGTGTATGCTATGTAGTGTGTGTGTATCTGCATGTATAAGTGTATGCTATGTAGTGTGTTACTGTGCATTTTTGCTGACTTTAAAGGCCAGAATCTAGAATATTAAAGGGGAATGCAGAGAGCAGTTTTAAAGAATCTATTGTTAAATGTCCAATTAAGATAAACATATTTAGCACTGTCTCTGCAAAGGCTAATTAAATACATAGCTCACATAGCTATACCAGTAGTTTGAGCTTGTGTTTGATTTGCTGTTTAAGTGTATTAAAAGATATGAATTTATTTAGAATTGAATTTATATTACTTTGGTCTTATGATTTTTTTCTAAGCCCCGTCCCTGCTCCTGTCCACCACATTTCAAAAGAGGGGGTATCCCTCTTTTAAATTTTGAAATGTTGGGAGGTATGATATTTTAAGACATTTAAAACCCAGTAACGTAATAAAATTATTAAACCCCCGATGTGTATAAGAAATTGCTAATAGCTCTAGATACACACAAATGCATTAATTGTTATGGGTGTTATGTTTAGTTTATATGCAACTCTATGATTTATTTATATTGCACTTGTTTCCTGTTTTGCATTTTCCTGTTGTTTTTCCTCTACTAAGATCATGGCTTCTGTACAGTAATGCCTTGTACTGTTATTATTTACACCACCTGAAACATGGTGTCAGAAGTATCTGAATCTGCGCTGTTTCTACACATTTGATGCTAAGATCTTGCTTGTCTTGCTGTGAGAGTACGTGGAAAAATCATAAAATACAAAAAAGTGCGCTAAAAAGCAACAGCATCGACTAAAATGAGAGATTAAAATGATTTATTTAAGAACAATATTTGGTAATCCCTTCCTCTATGCAATGTTATAACAGGAGATGCCTAGATAGACATGAAGCTGTGGTAATACAACTACACTGTATCATTCATACTACGTTAAATATGGGAACCACCGGTGGTATAAAAATACTAAAAAACTAAAAAGTGGACTAATTTCCAAAATACATAAAACCAAGTGTCCAGAGAGAGTATCCTCTATTCCAATAGCAGCAGGTATATGACAGCTTTAAAGTTAATATTATAACTCTGTGTTTCACATTGATTATATAACAGTTTTAAGTTGAATTCCGCTTCATTTTTAAAAAACCACAAGAAGGCGTTTTTTTTAAAGGATTTTTGTCTCAGAGTTGCGCTTTACATTTCTCTTAAAACAATTTTTCAAGCAGTGTTTCTAGATTAGGGATAAGTAGAACCTCTAATTCCCCCCCTGTTCAAAAACAACTGTTATGGTACGTTTACCTTATAGAAGTTGATGTCCTTTAGGGGCCATTGGGGTTTCTTACCACACTTTCCCTTTGCTTGTGTAATGCGATTGCGGGATCTGCAGCACTCAACTGTTGGCGTTCTTTATTTCGACATCATCTTTTCAGTTTGATTCACCCGCTTCCGTGTGTGTCTTCACGTGTTATCCTTCTGCCAGTCAAATTGCTGTATGATCGATCGGGCAACATTCCAGCGTGTTTTCTCCCAAGTTTATGTCAGAGCGCTCTGTTCTTGGGCTATGGCAATGTCCAGGTGCGTCTACGCGTTTGAGCCAATTGTGGGCCTTTGTCAAGATGACCTGGTCTTTCTTTGTTGCATTTTTATAGTGTATCTCATAGCCTTCATGGGAGTTTCCTGCTGTGATTCTGCTCTCTGATTTGTTCTAAAGCTTGTCAATCCAATTTTCTGTGTCTTGCTGCTTTTTGGAAGGATACTTAGAAAGATACTTATAAATATTCAGTTTCATGACATTGTGTCCAATAGTCATATAGCTTTAAGGAGTGTGCTTAAAGGGGAATATATTAAAAGGGATGCTTTTACATATTACCATTGTATCTATTTAATAAATTGATATCAAATCATACAAACATGCAGGGGGTACTTTCAAACAAAACCTATATAGAATCATGGTATGTGAATGTTATTATTCTATCGCTTCTCTCATCATATATTATGATTACATTAGTTCATCGGTCTTACAATATTCATTTTATTATTACAATGTGTATATGTAAATCTCACTGGGTATAAGCTCACTAGTGTGTTGTATTCTCTCTTATATAATGATATAAACTATAAATAAGAAAATTTATGCTTACCTGATAAATTTGTTTCTTTTTAGACACGATGAGTCCACGGATTTCATCCTTACTTGTGGGATTACATCTCCTGGTCAGCAGGAGGAGGCAAAGAGCACCACAGCAGAGCTGTATATATAGCTCCTCCCCTCCCTCCCTCCCACTCCAGTCATTCGACCAAATTTAGGAAGAGAAAAGAAAAGCCAAGGTGCAGAGGTGTCTGAAGTTTACAAAATTAGTAACCTGTCACATAGAACAGGGCGGGCCGTGGACTCATCGTGTCTAAAAAGAAACAAATTTATCAGGTAAGCATACATTTTCTTTTTAAAGACACGATGAGTCCACGGATTTCATCCTTACTTGTGGGATACAATACCAAAGCTATAGTACACGGATGAAAAGAGAGGGACAAGACAGGGAACCTAAACGGAAGGCACCACTGCTTGAAGAACCTTTCTCCCAAAAACAGCCTCAGCCAAGACAAAGGTATCAAATTTGTAAAATTTAGAAAAAGTGTGAAGAGAAGACCAAGTTGCAGCCTTGCAAATCTGTTCAACAGAAGCATCATTTTTGAATGCCCATGAGGAAACCACACCTCACTTTGCCATCTCCTATCTACTAACGCAGGCAAAGAGAATAACTGGAGTGGGAGGGAGAAGAGGAGCTATATATACAGCTCTGCTGTGGTGCTCTTTGCCTCCTCCTGCTGACCAGGAGGCGTAATCCCACAAGGATGAAATCCGGGAACTCATCGTGTCTTTAAAAAATAAATATATGCGGAGTACCGCAAGGTTCAGCTCACTTATATATTATATTATGATAGCACTATGCAATTTCGCAGAGGAATCTTTTTTGAGCATAATATTACATAAAAATGGGGAGAATTAGGAATACCAGATATACTACACATGTATACTGGATGCTATATTGGGGACAGGATTTGTGATTGTACAAACCAAGTGTACATGTATACTAAAAATACTACAGATGTATGATCTCAGATGTTACATTGTGATAGAGAAAATATATATTTACCTTCACTTATGTATGTAAACTAGACCTAGTAGGATTAGACATAGCCTAGATTACTTGATAGAAGTGAAACAATATAATATTAACTTTAAAGCTGTCATATACCTGCTGCTATTGGAATAGAGGATACTCTCTCTGGACACTTGGTTTTATGTGTTTTGGACATTAGTCCACTTTTTAGTTTTTTTAGTATTTTTATACCATCGGTGGTTCCCATATTAAACTTAGTATGAATGGTACAGTGTAATTGTATTACCACAGCTTCATGTCTATCTAGGCATCTCCTATTATAACATTGCATAGAGGAAGGGATTACCAAATATTGTTCTTAAATAAATCATTTTAATCTCTCATTCTGGTTGATGCTGTTGCTTTTTAGTGCACTTTTTTGTATTTTATGATTTTTCCCTTTGGAATGTTGTAGAGGCTTTCCTTTTTTTAAAGTTGCTTACGCATCAGGGGGTTTGATAGGCTAGATTTTGTGTTTTTTTTTTTCAAGTGAGAGAACTTGGAGCTGATGTAGCAATTGCAGTCCAGTCCTGAAAGCTGAGCACTGGATGGAAGAAAACCAGCACCATGGCAACTGCTAACTGCATTCTGCCTGAGGCAATGAGGGTGAGTGGGGATTGCAGCAGTAACTGGGACAACTTCAGAGCTGAGTTTGAGGATTACTCCCTATCCACAGGGTTAAATGAGAAGCCTGCAGCAGTGCAAGCGGCCACACTGAGGAGGGTGATGGGCATTGAATGCCACCATGTTTATAAGCATAATATGAACCTCACAGAGGAGCAAGAGAGGAACACGAAAGCCACCCTAGATGCAATAGAAGCTTTTTTCAGACCTTCTAAAAATGTCATATATGAAAGATATATATCTGGCAGCTGCAAGCAAGAAGAAGGTGAAGCAATAGACAACTTTGTCACACGGCTAAGAGAAAAAGCTGCAAGCTGCGAGTATGGCTCTCTGAGAGATTAATTTATCTGTGACAAAATAGTTCTAGGTATTACTAGTGAAAGCAAACCCCGCCGCCTATTGAGGGAACATGATTTAAACCTACAAGCAGCAATTGAGATATGTCGTACTGCAGAACTTACTGAATAAACATGAGAGCTATGAAGCAGGATAAACAGACTGACAGTATCAATGCAGCCTCCAAGCAACAGCTAAGCTTGAAGAACCACCAGCACAAGCTTCAGCACAAAAATCACCTGCGCATCTCACCTGGAAGCAAGCCTACATCATGCAAGTACTGTGCATATACGAGAGAAAGAACAGTGCCCTGCTTATGGGAAAAAGGAATTTATGCTTACCTGATAAATTGATTTCTTCTATGGTAAAACGAGTCCACGGATTCATCCTTTACTTGAGGGATATTATCCTCCTGCTAACAGGAAGTGGCAAAGAGCACCACACTCCCTTAGCTCCACCCCCCAGTCATTCGACCGAAGGTACAGGAAGAAAAAGGAGAAACTACAAGGTGCAGAGGTGACTGAAGTTTAAATCAAAAAATATAATCTGTCTTAAAATGACAGGGTGGGCCATGGACTCGTCGTACCATAGAAGAAATCAATCAGGTAAGCATAAATTTCCTTTAATTCTATAAGGTACGACGAGTCCACGGATTCATCCTTTACTTGTGGGATACAATACCAAAGCTACAGGACACGGATGAACGGGAGGGACAAGACAGATGGTTAAACAGAAGGCACCACTGCTTGAAGAACTTTTCTCCCAAAAATAGCCTCAGAAGAAGCAAAAGTATCAAATTTGTAAAATTTGGAAAAGGTATGAAGGGAAGACCACGCCTTACAAATCTGTTCAACAGAAGCATAATTTTTAAAAGCCCATGTGGAAGCCACCGCTCTAGTAGAGTGAGCTGTAATCCTTTCAGCAGGCTGCTGTCCAGCAGTCTCGTATGCCAAACGGATGATGCTTTTCAGCCAAAAAGAAAGAGAGGTAGCCGTAGCTTTTTGACCTCTACGTTTTCCAGAATAGACAACAAACAAAGAAGATGTTTGACGGAAATCTTTGGTTGCTTGCAAGTAAAACTTCAAAGCACAAACCAAGTTGTGCAACAGACGCTCCTTCTTAGAGGAAGGATTAGGACACAGAGTAGGAACAACAATTTCCTGATTCATATTCCTATTAGTAACAACCTTAGGAAGGAATCCAGGTTTGGTACGCAAAACTACCTTATCAGCATGGAAAACAAGGTAAGGCGAGTCGCATTGCAATGCAGATAGTTCAGAAACTCTTCGAGCCAAAGAGATAGCAACTAAAAACAGAACTTTCCAAGATAGAAGCTTAATATCTATGGAATGCATAGGTTCAAACGGAACCCCTTGAAGAACTTTAAGAACTAAATTCAAACTCCATGGCTTAGCAACAGGTTTAAACACAGGCTTGATTCTAACTAAAGCCTGACAGAACGACTGAACGTCTGGAACATCTGCCAGACGCTTGTGCAGTAGAATTGATAAAGCAGATATCTGTCCCTTTAAGGAACTAGCTGATAGCCCCTTCTCCAATTCTTCTTGGAGAAAGGACAAAATCCTAGGAATCCTGATCTTACTCCATGAGTAGCCTTTGGATTCGCACCAATAAAGATATTTACGCCATATCTTATGATAAATTTTCCTGGTGACAGGCTTTCGAGCGTGAATCAAGGTATCTATGACCGACTCAGAAAAACCCCGCTTGGATAAGATCAAGCGTTCAATCTCCAAGCAGTCAGCCGCAGAGAAACTAGATTTGGATGCTGGAACGGACCTTGAATCAGAAGGTCCTGTCTCAGTGGCAGAGTCCATGGTGGAAGAGATGACATGTCCACCAGGTCTGCATACCAAGTGCTGCGTGGCCACGCAGGTGCTATCAAAATCACCGAAGCTCTCTCCTGTTTGATTCTGGCAATCAAACGAGGAAGGAGAGGAAATGGTGGAAACACATAAGCCAGGTTGAACGACCAGGGTACTGCTAGAGCATCTATCAGTACTGCCTGAGGATACCTTGACCTGGACCCGTAACGAGGAAGTTTGGTGTTCTGACGAGATGCCATCAGATCCAATTCTGGGGTGCCCCATTGCTGAATCAATTGTACAAACACCTCCGGATGAAGTTCCCACTCCCCCGGATGAAAAGTCTGATGACTTAGAAAATCCGCTTCCCAGTTCTCCACTCCTGGGATATAGATTGCTGATAGATGGCAAGAGGGACTCTCTGCACATCGAATTATTTTGGTAACCTCTATCATTGCTAGAGAACTCTTTGTTCCCCCCGATGATTGATATATGCTACAGTCGTGATATTGTGGAATCTTATGAATCTGGCCGAAGCCAGCTGAGGCCATGCCTGAAACGCGTTGAATATCGCTCTCAGTTCTAGAATATTTATCGGGAGGAGAGCCTCCTCCTGAGTCCACAAACCCTGTGCTTTCAGGGAATTCCAGACTGCACCCCTGCCCAATAGGCTGGCGTCCGTTGTCACTATGACCCACGCTGGCCTGCGGAAACACATTCCCTTGGACAGATGATCCTGTGACAACCACCAAAGAAGAGAGTCTCTGATCTCTTGATCCAGATTTATCTGAGGAGATAAATCTGCATAATCCCCATTCCACTGTTTGAGCATGCATAGTTGCAGTGGTCTGAGATGCAAGCGAGCAAACGGAACTATGTCCATTGCCGCTACTATTAAGCTGATTACCTCCATACACTGAGCCACTGACGGCCGAGGAATGGAATGAAGAGCTTGGCAGATGGTTAAAATCTTTGATTTCCTGACCTCCGCCAGAAAAAATTTCATGTCCACTGAATCTATCAGAGTTCCCAGGAATGGAACTCTTGTGAGAGGGATAAGTGAACTCTTTTTTACGTTCACTTTCCACCCGTGAGATCTTAGAAAAGCCAACACGATGTCCATGTGAGACTTGGCTAGTTGGTAAGTCGACGCCTGAATTAAGATATCGTCCAGATAAGGCACCACAGCTATGCCCTGCGGCCTTAGAACCGCCAGAAGGGACCCTAGCACCTTTGTGAAAATTCTGGGAGCTGTGGCCAACCCGAAGGGAAGAGCCACAAACTGGTAATGAGGAACTGGTGATGATCTTTGTGGATAGGGATGTGCAGATATGCATCCTTTAAATCCACGGTGGTCATATATTGACCCTCCTGGATCATTGGTAAATTAGTCAGAATGGTCTCCATCTTGAAGGATGGGACTGTGAGTAATTTGTTTAGGATCTTGAGCTCCAAAATTGGTCTGAAGTTTCCCTCTTTTTTGGGAACCACAAACAGATTGGAGTAGAACCCCTGCCCCTGTTCTGTTTTCAGAACTGGGCAGATCACTCCCATGGTATATAGGTCTTCTACACAGAGTAAGAATGCCTCTCTTTTTGTCTGGTTTACAGACAATTGAGAAAGATGGAAACTCCCCCTTGGAGGAGAATCTTTGAAATCTAGAAGATACCCTTGTGTTACGATTTCTAAAGCCCAGGAGTCCTGAACGTCTCTTGCCCAAGCCTGAGCAAAGAGAGAAAGTCTGCCCCCTACTAGATCCGGTCCCGGATCGGGGGCTACCCCTTCATGCTGTCTTGGTGGCAGCAGCAGGCTTCTTGGCCTGTTTACCCTTGTTCCAAGTCTGGTTAGGTCTCCAGACTGACTTGGATTGAGCAAAATTCCCCTCTTGCTTTGCAGCAGGGGAAGAGGTAGAGGGACCACCTTTGAAGTTTCAAAAGGAACGAAAATTATTTTGTTTGGTCCTCATCTTATTTGTCTATCCTGAGGAAGGGCATGGCCTTTCCCTTCAGTGATGTCTGAAATTATCTCTTTCAGTTCAGGCCCGAATAGGGTCTTACCCTTGAAAGGGATGGCTAAAAGCTTAGCTTTTGATAACACATCAGCAGACCAGGACTTAAGCCATAACGCTCTACACGCTAAAATGGCAAAACCTGAATTCTTTCCTACTAATTTAGCCAGTTGAAAAGTGGCATTTGTAATGAAAGAATTAGCTAGCTTGACAGCCCTAATTCTATCCAGAATATCATCTAATGGGGTCTCAACCTGAAGAGCCTCGAACCAAAAGGACGCTGCAGTAGTTATAGGAACAATGCACGCTATAGGTTGGAGAAGAAAACCCTGATGAACAAATATTTTCTTTAGGAGACCCTCTAATTTTTTATCCATAGGATCTTTGAAAGCACAACTGTCCTCAATAGGTATAGTTGTACGCTTAGCCAGGGTAGAAATAGCTCCCTCCACCTTAGGGACCGTCTGCCACGAATCCCGAAAGGTGTCTGATATGGGAAACATTTTCTTAAAAGTAGGAGGGGGAGCAAACGGAATACCTGGTCTATCCCACTCCTTAGTAACAATGTCCAAAATCCTCTTAGGAACCGGAAAAACATCAGTGTAGGCAGGAACCTCTAGAAATCTGTCCATTTTACACAATTTCTCTGGAACTACAATAGGGTCACAATCATCCAGAGTCGCTAAAACCTCCCTGAGCAATAAGCGGAGGTGTTCTATTTTAAATTTAAAAGCCGTCATATCCGAGTCTGTCTGAGGGAACATATTCCCTGAATCAGAAATCTCTCCCTCAGCCAGCAAATCCCTCACCCCCAACTCAGAAAATTGTGAGGGTACATCGGATAAGGCTAATAAAGCGTCAGAGGGCTCAGCATTTGTTCTCACACCAGACCTACTGCGCTTCCCCTGCAACCCAGGCAGCTTAGATAAAACCTTTGTGAGGGTAGTATTCATAACTGCGGCCATATCTTGCAGGGTGAAAGAATTAAGACGCGCTAGAAGTACTTGGCGTCGCTTGTGCGGGAGTTAATGGTTGTGACACTTGGGGAGAATTAGATGGCATAACCTGATTCCCTTCTGACTGAGAATCATCCTGCGACATACTTTTAGTATCTAAAATATGTTCTTTGCAATTTATTGACCTTTCAGTGCATGAGGGACACATTCTAAGAGGAGGTTCCACAATGCCTTCTAAACATATTGAACATTGACTTTCCTCAATGTCAGACATGTTGAACAGGCTAGTAATGACTACAAACAAGCATGAAAACACTTTATTTAGTGGAAAAAAATAACAATCTTAAAAAACGGTACTGCGCCTTTAAGAGAAAAAAAAGCATACACGTTCTGCAAAACTGCTTTAAAATGCACCAAATGTTTAAAATTTTTGCAAGCAGACAATATATGTAGTTAAGATTGCCCCACAAGGAAATTTAACATTAAACCCTTTAATGTGCAAACCGGATTGAAATTAGGCCTAAATCCGGAAAAAAAACACCTCCGGCACCTTGCCACAGACCTGCTGTGGCCCTACCTGCTTTGATTTGGCCCAGAACATCCACCAGGGCCCTCAGGAGTTAGAGATTGCTGCTTGCTGAGTGAAATAACTGCGCATCTGAGGGGCGAAAATAGGTCCCGCCCATCTCACTCAATGTCTCTACAGCACTCAAAGAACCGCACCAGAGCGGTTTTAAACTAGCCATGTGGGTTCTGAGACCCAAAAAATAAGCCAAGTGTACCCTCAATAAAGTTGCCCAAACGTTATTGCCCACAAAACGTTAACAGCACTCCCAGTTCATAAAAAGTTTGCCCACAAACATTCACAACTCAGTGTCAACCATCTTTGTAATTAGCCCCTTATGCAAGCTTAGTAATGCCCTTCTTATTAGCTCTTAGGATTACTGCTTACCCTTAGCATCATGGGGATACTGTCAGTCTTTCTGAAATACCACAGTCTCTCTAGAAAAAATGACTGAACATACCTCATTGCTGTATAGCATGAAAACGTTCCTCACACTGAAGTTTCTTGTACTCCTCAGCCTCTGTGGGAACAGCACTGGATCTTAGTTACAAATGCTAAGATCATCATCCTCCAGGCAGAAGTCTTCATCCATCTGCTGCCTGAGAGTAAATAGTACACACTGGTAACATTTAAAATAAAAAAACTATTGCTTGAAGAAATTAAAAACTAATATTTTATCATCTCTTTCACTTTACCCTTTCCTAGTACTTAGAGTAGGCAAAGAGAATGACTGGGGGGGTGGGGCTAAGGGAGGAGCTATATAGACAGCTCTGCTGTGGTGCTCTTTGCCACTTCCTGTTAGCAGGAGGATAATATTCCACAAGTAAAGGATGAATCCGTGGACTCGTCGTACCTTATAGAAGAAAAGACCTTTGAGATAAATACACATAGCCATAGGGTCATTAGCCATCCCATAAAACTAATGGAAGCCGTTAACCCCTAGTCTCCTCACATACAAATAGTGCCTGCATACTGCCCCAAATGAATCCTCTCTAAAGGATTATAATGTCCCATAACAATTAATGCAGAATTAAATTAGATACTGCAAATCTCCAGTACCTAGAAGACAAAAGCACTTACCTGCAAATCTAGCTGTCGGGCAGCAAGACGGCTCACAAGGCGTGAAAGGACACATACTCCTTACAAAGACCTGTAGAAAAAGAAACAGGGTAACCAACTCTGACTTTCTATACTGAGGGCAGCAAATATGTTAGAAAACAAAGCAAGAACCACCTCACCACTTTCTAACTGCTTAAAAGCCACCACTACTCTTACTCAAGAGATTGATGTGGACACAGCTAAACCCAAATCCTTGCTTGCAGGGAAATGTACCCAAATAAGGAATAAAATCTTCAGACACCAACTTTACGTCCTCCATTGACAGAGGCAAAGAGAATGACTGGTGATTATGTGTAAGTGAAGTGACACTTAACAGCTTTGCTGGGGTGCTCTTTGCCTCCTCCTGCTGGCCAAGATTGAATATCCCACTAGTAATTGGAATGACGTTGTGGACTCTCCATGTCTTAGAAAAGAAAAGAGACCCAGCCTCAGCCAGGAGCATCCCAGGCACCTCAGCACCATCTGAGCGCCTCTTCTCTGCTGCAGGCAATATCGCTAGCAAAAAAAGACCCAGCCTCAGCCATGATCATCCCAGACACCTCAGCACCACCTGAGCGCCTCTTCTCTGCTGCAGACAATATCACTAGCAAAAAAAGACCCAAGCCTCAGCCACGATCATCCCAGACACCTCAGCACCACCTGAGCGCCTCTTCTCTGCTGCAGACAATATCACTAGCAAAAAAAGACCCAAGCCTCAGCCACGATCATCCCAGACACCTCAGCACCACCTGAGCGCCTCTTCTCTGCTGCAGGCAATATTGCTAGCAAAAAAAGACCCAGCCTCAGCCACGATCATCCCAGACACCTCAGCACCACCTGAGCGCCTCTTCTCTGCTGCAGGCAATATCACTAGCAAAAAAAGACCCAAGCCTCAGCCACGATCATCCCAGACACCTCAGCACCACCTGAGCGCCTCTTCTCTGCTGCAGGCAATATCGCAAGCTAAAAGAGACCCAAGCCTCAGCCAGGAACATCCCAGGCACCTCAGCACCATCTGAGCGCCTCTTCTCTGCTGCAGGCAATATTGCTAGCAAAAAAAGACCCAGCCTCAGCCACGATCATCCCAGACACCTCAGCACCACCTGAGCGCCTCTTCTCTGCTGCAGGCAATATCGCAATCTAAAAGAGACCCAAGCCTCACCCAGGAACATCCCAGGCACCTCAGCACCATCTGAGCGCCTCTTCTCTGTTTCAGGCAATATCGCAAGCTAAAAGAGACCCAGCCTCAGCCAGGAACATCCCAGGCACCTCAGCACCATCTGAGCGCCTCTTCTCTGCTGCAGGCAATATCGCAGGCTAAAAGAGACCCAGCCTCAGCCAGGAATATCCCAGGCACCTCAGCACCATCTGAGCGCCTCTTCTCTGCTGCAGGCAATATCGCAAGCTAAAAGAGACCCAGCCTCAGCCAGGAACATCCCAGGCACTTCAGCACCAGCTGAACGCCTCTTATCTGCTGCAGGCAATATCGCAAGCTAAAAGAGAACCAGCCTCAGCCAGGAACATCCCAGGCACCTCAGCACCATCTGAGCGCCTCTTCTCTGCTGCAGGCAATATCGCAGGCTAAAAGAGACCCAGCCTCAGCCAGGAATATCCCAGGCACCTCAGCACCATCTGAGCGCCTCTTCTCTGCTGCAGGCAATATCGCAAGCTAAAAGAGACCCAGCCTCAGCCAGGAACATCCCAGGCACTTCAGCACCAGCTGAGCGCCTCTTATCTGCTGCAGGCAATATTCCAAGCTAAAAGAGAACCAGCCTCAGCCAGGAACATCCCAGGCACCTCAGCACCATCTGAGCGCCTCTTCTCTGCTGCAGGCAATATCGCAGGCTAAAAGAGACCCAGCCTCAGCCAGGAACATCCCAGGCACCTCAGCACCATCTGAGCGCCTCTTCTCTGCTGCAGGCAATATCGTAAGCTAAAAGAGACCCAGCCTCAGCCAGGAACATCCCAGGCACCTCAGCACCAGCTGGGCGCCTCTTCTCTAGGCAAAATTGCAGGCTAAAAGAGACCCAGCCTCAGCCAGTGTCAGATATTTTAAATTTATGTGTAGAAATAAAAATGACAGGTTTAACACCGAGTATGCAAATTGTAGCATTTGTAGCTTAAACAATTAATTTCTGTAATTGCTACAAGATGCAGTTGTACAAATAACTACTCCTAAAAGGTTTTATCTTTAACACCAAGGCATAATTACTACTGAATATGATACAAATATATAGATATAACTGGTTCAGGATGAATAGGAAATGGTTAACCACAAATTATTTCCAGATTGATATGTATGCATACAAAAGAGGTATGGAAGTCCTTCACTCCAATAAATAGAGCGGATAATGCTGGGATTCAATAGTGATTATACAGAGCAAGTTTACAAGAGCTTAGAAAGCTGCTGATGCAAGTTTTCCAAAAACATTTACTAGAGAAATTGAGGATAATCCGAAAAGAGAGTTAATTTAACTTACTCAGCCAGTCCTATTGTTAACAGCTTAGAGGGTCTGGAAAGCTCAATGATCTATGCAGAGGAGCTGAGCTTCAGTTTGGCGAAAATCAGAGAGGAAGAGATGCATCAAACTGTCGGCACCAGAATGAGGCTGTGATGTCAGAAGATCCAGCAATGATCAGCTGAAGTTAAACAGAGTATCTGTAACTCCAGAACCAAATATGCTGCAAGAGACTGAAAGCAACAATATGCAAAAGTGAAAAACAAAAAGATCAGAAGTATTATTCAAGTTGCCAATATAGCTTCAATTCAGCTATGACGAACTTGGCCAGGAAACCTTCAGGGTACAAATTTCCAAGCAATTTGAAAAAAAGGCAGACAGCCTCCTTTTAAAGCAGCACAGCTTGTAGCAGCTACTTATTTAAAGAAATAGTACAGCACAACTTGTAGCAGCTACTTATTTAAAGAAATAGTACAGCACAACTTGTAGCAGCTACTTATTTAAAGAAATAGTACAGCACAACTTGTAGCAGCTACTTATTTAAAGAAATAGTACAGCACAGCTTGTAGCAGCTAATTATTTAAAGAAATAGTACAGCACAACTTGTAGCAGCTAATTATTTAAAGAAATAGTACAGCACAACTTGTAGCAGCTACTTATTTAAAGAAATAGTACAGCACAACTTGTAGCAGCGAATTATTTAAAGATATAGTACAGCACAACTTGTAGCAGCTACTTATTTAAAGAAATAGTACAGCACAACTTGTAGCAGCTACTTATTTAAAGAAATAGTACAGCACAACTTGTAGCAGCTAATTATTTAAAGAAATAGTACAGCACAACTTGTAGCAGCTAATTATTTAAAGAAATAGTACAGCACAACTTGTAGCAGCAAATTATTTAAAGATATAGTACAGCACAACTTGTAGCAGCGAATTATTTAAAGAAATAGTACAGCACAACTTGTAGCAGCTACTTATTTAAAGAAATAGTACAGCACAACTTGTAGCAGCTAATTATTTAAAGAAATAGTACAGCACAACTTGTAGCAGCAAATTATTTAAAGATATAGTACAGCACAACTTGTAGCAGCGAATTATTTAAAGAAATAGTACAGCACAACTTGTAGCAGCTAATTATTTAAAGATATAGTACAGCACAACTTGTAGCAGCTAATTATTTAAAGAAATAGTACAGCACAACTTGTAGCAGCTAATTATTTAAAGATATAGTACAGCACAACTTGTAGCAGCTAATTATTTAAAGAAATAGTACAGCACAACTTGTAGCAGCGAATTATTTAAAGATATAGTACAGCACAGCTTGTAGCAGCTAATTATTTAAAGAAATAGTACAGCACAACTTGAAGTAACTAAATGTTTAAAGAGACAGTACAGAACATGACAGCCAGGAACATCAAAGGAACCTTAGCACCATCTTAGCGCCTCTTCTCTGCTGCAGGCAATATCACTTGCATAATCATCCCAGACACCTCAGCAGCAGATGAGCACTTCTTCTAGAAACATCCCAGGCACCTCAGCACCAGCTGGGCGCATCTTCTCTGCTGCAGGCAATATCACTTGCAAAATGAGAGCCAACCTCAGCTAGGAACATCCCAGGCACCTCAGCACCAGATGAGCGCCTCTTCTAGGAACATCCCAGGCACCTCAGCACCAGATGAGCGCCTCTTCTCTGCTGCAGGCAATATCACTTGCAAAAAGAGAGCCAGCCTCAGCCAGGAACATCCCAGACACCTCAGCACCATCTGAGCGCCTCTTCTAGGAACATCCCAGGCACCTCAGCACCAGATGAGTGACTCTTCTCTGCTGCAGGCAATATCACTTGCAAAAAAAGACCCAGCCTCAGCCAGGAACATCCCAGGCACCTCAGCACCAGATGAGCGCCTCTTCTAGTAACATCCCAGGCACCTCAGCACCAGATGAGTGCCTCTTCTCTGCTGCAGGCAATATCACTTGCAAAAAGAGACCCAGCCTCAGCCAGGAACATCCCAGGCACCTCAGCACCAGATGAGCGCCTCTTCTAGTAACATCCCAGGCACCTCAGCACCAGATGAGCGCCTCTTCTAGTAACATCCCAGACACCTCAGCACCATCTGAGCGCCTCTTCTCTGCTGCAGGCAATATCATTTGCAAAAAGAGACCCAGCCTCAGCTAGGAACATCCCAGGCACCTCAGCACCAGCTGGGCGCCTCTTCTCTGCTGCAGGCAATATCATTTGCAAAAAGAGACCCAGCCTCAGCCAGGAACATCCCAGGCACCTCAGCACCAGATGAGTGCCTCTTCTCTGCTGCAGGCAATATCATTTGCAAAAAAAGACCCAGCCTCAGCCAGGAACATCCCAGGCACCTCAGCACCAGATGAGCGCCTCTTCTCTTCTGCAGGCAATATCATTTGCAAAAAGAGACCCAGCCTCAGCCAGGAGCAGGTGGTGGACCTATTGACATTTTTGTATTTTAATGCAGTTTCTTGAAGAGTGAATGTTATAAACAGTGATAGTCTACCTCTTTCTAGCTCTACTTCATTTTAAACAGTTGTAGTTTTGTTTTGCTTAAAGAGATACTACACCTGTTTTTTTTCTTTCATGACTCAAATAGAGCATGCAATGTTAAGAAACTTTCTAAATTACTCCTATTATCAAATTTTCTTTGTTCTCTTTGTATCTTTATTTGAAAAAGAAGGAATGTAAAGCTTATGAGCCGAACAATCTTTCGTTGCTATATCTGAATCATGAAATAAAAATTTTAAGTTTTATGTCCCTTTAATAAAATCAAAAAAATAACCACATAGTAAAAGGAAGGAATTGCAATAAAATGATATAACCCTAACAAAAGTGATTTTATTTTTACACTAAAATATCTCTTATTATATGTTTTATTTATTTTCTAATTTCAAATATGTAATTAGTCACATTGACAAAAAGACACCACTGAAAAAAATCCAGAATACTACAAACCCCTTTAAAGTTTTAATAAAATCAAAAGAAAAAACATTTGCAGGTTGCAGAACTTTTTTTTTCTCAAAAAAACTAGAGGTGTATAATGTACTTTTAAAGAAAGAACATTTCTGCTACCCAAATTAGGATTTAAACACATAACAACCAAGGAGTCTATGGGGTAAATTTATCAAGCTCTGTACGGCTCGCCAGAAACAGAAGTTATGAAGTAGCGGTCAGGCGATGGACAGAAATCAACCCAATCGAATACACTCGGGTTGACTGACACCCTTTGCTAGAGGCAGATTGGCCGCGAATCGGCAGGGGGCAGCATTGCACAAGCAGTTCACAAGAACTGCTGGTGCAGTGATAAATGCAAACAGCGTATGCTGATCCGCTACATTGTATCATGTCCGCTCGCACATTAATAAATTGACCGCTTTGTACTCTGTACAAATGAAAAAACAAAAACAAAGATTAAACTGGACTAGATTTTAATCTCTACTAAATGATTTGTATTATATATTGCTTAATCTTCTACTATTCAATCTCTCCTATGTCAGCAAACACACCTAGGCCACATATTTTCCTTTAAATTATATATCTATATACTTTTATATATATTTATTTTTAAATCAAATTTGCTTTGTTATCTTGGTCTAGTGAGAAGTAGAGTCCTTTGACTAAATGGTATATAATTTTGTATTTCCAGTTTGTAATTCTTTTTAATGGGACATCAAACCCAACATTTTTAATTTGTGATTCAGAGCATACAATTTAAAATAACTTTCCAAATTACTTCTATTATCAATTTTGCTTTATTCTCTTGGTATCATTTGCTGAAGTAGCAGCAATGCACTACTGGGAGCTAGCTGAACATATTCAGTGAGCCAATTGCAAGAGCCATGTATGTGTAGCCACCAATCAGCAGCTAGCTCCCAGTAGCATATCTAGGTATGATTTGCAACAAAGTATACCAAAAGAACAAAGCAAATTTGATAATAAAAGAAAATTGGAAAGTTGTTTAAAATTGTATGTTCTATCTGAATCATGAAAGAAAACAAATGGGTTTCATATCCCTTAAAAAAGGGACATTAAACTAAAACTTGTGTTCCCCATAAATGTAGTGCACAATCCTGACACTCAAAACAAACGCAATCTAAAAGTCAGGAGTCTCAGCTGCATATTTATCAATGTTCAAGTGAACATGATACGAAGTAGCGGATCATGTCCGCTGCACATCGATAAATGCTGACAGCATACGCTGCCGGCATTTATCATTGCACCAGCAGTTCACCAAATCCGCCCTCTGCAGATTCGCAGCCAATCGGCCGCTAGCAGAAGGTGTCAATCATTCCGATCGTATTCGATCGGGTTGATTTCTGTCCGCCGCCTCAGCGCAGGGGGACAAGTTATTGAGCAGCGGTCTTACACAAGGGCCTCAAGCTCCATACAGAGCTTGATAAATATGCCCCACAGTCTCATAAAGGGGGTAGGTGAAGTCAAAATGTAAATTTCATGATTCAGATAGAGTGATACTTCTAACAAATGTACATCTTTCCCTTGGTATTCTTTGTGAATATGCATCGCCTCTCCATGACAGTATACTGAGGTATGCTCAGGAGCGAGGAAGTGTCCTGAGCACTATATGACAGCAGTGGTCACGTTTGTAACAATGTTATACATATATGTACCCTCATGAGCCTACAACACAAAATGTCAGTGTGTAAATTCCCCTATTTCCCAGCAAAACAAAACATTACAATATTGCCCCACTGTGCCATAGAATTGCATTTTGGACACAGTTGCAGGATTTAAAACAACATTGTTGCTTGGGGCATCAAGTTCCCTAGTTAATAGTCTATTCCTGGAACACAAAACTGACAGAACAAATGACTATAATCTTCCATAAGGTACATGCTATTCTTTTTAGGCACCCTGCCCAACTACAGATATTTTAGTGAAACTTTATACCTACTTAGAAATTATCCAAGGTAGAGTCTGTAGATACATGGGGGGTGATTGCCTATAACCATAAGGCTACAATAATCACTTGTTCTTCATTAGTTCTTATTGTTCCGGTACTTGGTAAAAGTTCCACAGAACTAGACAAAAAATAGTGTAGCTATGTAGGAAGGAAAATAGTAACTCCCTGGTTATTTCATGTGAAGATTTCAACACAGCTGAACGCACCATAACAGTCAGTAATTAGAATCACATGGCTGCATTTTAAAGAGACAAGAAACTCAAGTGCCAGGAACGTCCTACAAAAAAACACCCTTAACGACCAAGGACGTTCCTGGCACGTCCTCTGGTCTTTCAAGCGGTGAAAGCGATCCTGATAGCTTCCAGCCGCTTTTATGGTATTGCAGTAATGCCTCGATATTGAGGCATCCTGCAATACCAATTTTTTACAAACCGATGCAGAGAGAGCCCCTCTGTGGCCTTCTCTGCACCGGTAGCGATGGTGCTGATCGAATCATCGTTGGTGGATGGGAGCATTGGCGGGTGGGCGGCCCATCGCTACCCGGCATGCGGTTCCTCTATGTGCAATGTGCACGCCGGGTGCCGGGGGCTGCTGCTGCCAGTACCCAAGATGGCGGCACATAGGTAGTGGTGGGAGGGTTAGAGAGCTGTTTGGGGGAGATCAGGGAGGTTGGGCGCTTAGTGGGGGGTCCATCAGAGCTACATATTTATTTATTTAAAAAAAAAAAAAAAGCCTTTTATTTTAGTACTGGCAGACTGTCTGCCAGTACTCAAGATGGCGGGACAATTGTGGGGTAGGAGAGGGAAGAGAGCTGTTTGGGAGGGATCAGGGGGTGTGATGTCTCAGGTGGGAGGCTGATCTCTACACTAAAGCTAAAATTAACCCTGCAAGCTCCCTACAAGCTACCTAATTAACCCCTTCATTGCTGGGCATAATGCAAGTGTGGTGCGCAGCGGCATTTAGCGGCCTTCTAATTGCCAAATGCAACGTAAAAAAGACATATAAGTCTGCTATTTCTGAACAAAGGGGATCCCAGAGAAGCATTTACAACCATTTATGCCATAATTGCACAGGCTGTTTGTAAATAATTTCAGTGAGAAATCTAACGTTTGTGAAAAAGTGAACGTTTTCTTTTATTTGATCGCACTTGGCGGTGAAATGGTGGCATGAAATATATTGGGCCTAGATCAATACTTTGGGCTGTCTACTAAAAACATATATATATATATATACTTATTGCCCTATAAATTGCAAAAAAAAAAAACAAAGAACATGTAAACATTGGGTATTTCTAAACTCAGGACAAAATTTAAAAACTATTTAGCATGGGTGTTTTTGGTGGTTGTAGATGACAGATTTTGGGGGTCAAAGTTAGAAAAAGTGTGTTTTTTTCCATTTTTTCATCATATTTTATATATTTTGTTTTATAGTAAATTATAAGATATGATGAAAATAATGGTATCTTTAGAAAGTCCATTTAATGGCAAGAAAAACGGTATATAATATGTGTGGGTACAGTAAATGAGTAAGAGTAAAATTACAGCTAAACATAAACACCGCAGAAATTTAAAAATAGCCTTGGTCCCAAACGGACAGAAAATGGAAAAGTGCTCTGGTCACAAAGGGGTTAAATAACTCTCCACTTTTATTATCAAAATAGCTTAAATCCTTTATTGAAGGAGTAGCAATGCACTACTGGGAGATAGCTGAATTAATTGGGTGAACCAATGACAAGAGGCATAAATGTGCAGCTACCAATCAGCAGCTAGCTTCCAGTAGTCAACCCTGAGCCAACCTAGGTATACTTTTCAATATACTAAACCAGCTAGTCAAGAAAGGAGAATTATACTACCACTGTGTCCTTACTATGGCTAGGTAAACTAACCCTAATCTCTGCCATGGACAAAGCTAACCTCAACCTTAAGAAGCTGTGTTATGATCAAGCCAGGAACAGTAGCCAGGGTATTATATAGACAACCCCTCTAACTTTTACTCCCACCTAACTTTAACCTTTAGGGCACTACAAGCCCATTGCAGGGCTTTCCACTCACTATAGCTTTGCACTAGTCTTAAGATTTTACTAGAACTTGCATTATTATTTATTTTAAAAATACATATTATTATACTAAGGAAATGTTATCCCCAATACCTGTCAGTAACCTGACTATTCAATTGGCTTGAAATGTGAAAACGGGGCTCGGCAATCCCAGGAACCAGGGAGCCACTGGCAACTAGAATTTTACCCCTGGCTCCTAACTTTTTTCTTTCCCCCCCCCCCCACATATATACAAATACAACGGTCTGGCTTCTACATTTTAAAGTGAAAAATTAAATGTGCATAAGTGCATTTCAGTTTGAAATAGAAGCATTTTTGCAATATTCTTCCATTAGCAAAATGCTTATAATAAAAATGAATACTGTTTTTCTTCAGCATATGCACATATCCTGTGAGGGGCCCATGCACCAGAGTTAAAAAAAACATGCATGCTCAGAGAGGTGTGTGGTGTGTATTGCTTTGTAAGATGCAAATTGTGTAATACAAGCCACTGCTGACTCTCTGAGAAGGTGTGGTGTTTGAATATTGGTGCACAGGCCTTTACAGGATATGGACGTATGCCGCAGAAAACCAGAAATAACCTTTACTAGGAGCATTGTTGCTAATGGAAGCTTCTATTTCAAACTGAAATGCACCCCTGCATATTTAACCCCTTAATGACCACAATGTACCCTGTATGTCACTGGTCGTTAAGGGGTTTTTCAGGACATAATAGCACAAGTCTAGCAAGAACACGCTATTAATGCCCTCTCTCCAGCAGGCTTTGTGGAATAGAACAGTCTCAACGCTGGTGGCAAGACCGCGCTATAAAACAATCAAGTCCCAAAAAAAGGCCAGCGACATACAGGGTACGTCGCTGGTCCTTAAGGGGTTAATTTTTGACCTTTCTATCCCTTTAAACAGATTTGTCGACCCCTGTGCTAAAAGACAGACACAAATACTGGCTGATAAAGTTCTCACAGCTATACTCATGGGCAGTTACATGCATAACAAAAATGTCTATTTTTAGGCAAATGAACATCCTTATTTGCAATGTATATTAAAATGTATTTTTTTTAGAAGCAAGAAAGAAAAAATGTAATGCCCCTTACAAGTGGAGAGTACAAAACTGTTTGACTAATATGACAGACAACCACACACTATATTTTTCTTTGACTTTCCTGAAAAAAATGTGAGGAAGGAAACGTGGTCATCTTAGTCTGCCGTCTTACACTGTTCTACTATAATGTAATACAGCTGAAATTTAGAAAGCAGTAAAAAAAAAAATTGCTGCAAGCAGCAATAGAGGTGGCCAAGCACATCGCCTTTGCAATTGCATACAAGCAGCTGAGTCACAATATAAAGCTATAAAGCAAATTTTTACACTTCTAACATAAGCAGTTGGCAAGAAAACACATTTTCAAAATGTTTGTGTTTTTCAAGATGGCTGCCACACAATATGACTAATACTTTCAAGTTCAACACTAACAGATCTAACTCTAAGTCACAATATATGCTTATACAGCAAATTTCACAGCTTTAACATAAGCAGTTGAAAAGAAAACAAATTTTCGAATTTTTTGCGTTTTTCAAGATGGCTGCCATACCATATGACCAGTACTTTGAACATGAGCAGATGTAACTCTAGGTAAAAATATATGGTTATGAAGTTAATTTCACAGCTTTAACATAAGCGGTTGCAAAGAAAACACAATTTTAGCGTAAACTAATATGGCTGCCACAGCTTGTGACCAATTCCTTCAACATGAACAACTGTGACTAGGTCACAATATAAGGTTATACAGCAGGTTTCACAGTTCTAACTTAAGTGGTTGCAGAGAAAATAGATTTTCGAAATGTTCATGTAAAACAAAATGGCTGCCAAATCATATGATATACAGTCTCCATATTATGCACAATAGTTCTCACCATAGATGTCAATAAACATGGTAAAAATAAAGCATTTTTGTAAAACGGTTTTGTTTATTATTAATTAAAAAATATTGTTAAGCATTTTTTAACAATTCAAAATGGCTGCCAAAACACATGACCTATCAACTTCTTTTGAACATATCTGAATGTTAGTCATAAGATAACAAGATAATTTGCAAATGTTTTATTTCACGAAGGCGACCGGGCAGTGCGAATTTTAACTGCAATATTGTCTTTGAGTGTTATAACTATGTGCAATCATGTGTCTATTACACTGTAATATTCTTAAATATTGTAAAACGAATGCATAAAGTGCAAATTTACGCAATTAAATGTCGATAAAAAGGTTAATGTCTTACAGCAGCGATGTTGATTATGGAAAAATCACAGTTTGAACAAACTTGGTAGAGGACCTTGCAAAGAGTATATGTGCAAAATTGTGCTTTATTGCACTAAGTGGTTTAAGAGAAGAAGATGTTTAAAGATGTTTGCAAGATGGCTGCTACATCATGTGACCAAGGCTTTTCCGTTGAGCAATGGCAAATCTATGTCATAGCAGTACTGAGTACAGCAAGTTTCAAAGTTGTAACATAAGCAATTCCAGAGCTGAAGATTTTTAAGCATTTCTCAAAAATTGTTGCAAAAGCGCTCGGGGAACAGTAGATAACAGCTGCAAGTGAGCTCAGGGAACAGTGAATAACAGCTGCAAGTGAGCTCAGGGAACAGTGAATAACAGCTGCAAGTGAGCTCAGGGAACAGTGAATAAGAGCTGCAAGTGAGCTCAGGGAACAGTGAATAAGAGCTGCAAGTGAGCTCAGGGAACAGTGAATAAGAGCTGCAAGTGAGCTCAGGGAACAGTGAATAAGAGCTGCAAGTGAGCTCAGGGAACAGTGAATAAGAGCTGCAAGTGAGCTCAGGGAACATTGAATAAGAGCTGCAAGTGAGCTAAGGAAACAGTGAATAACAGCTGCAAGTGAGTTTGGGGAACAGCAGATAACAGCTGCAAGTGAGCCAGAGGAACAGTGAATAACAGCTGCAAGTTAGCTCAGGGAACAGCAGATAACAGCTGCAAGTGAGTTTGGGGAACAGCAGATAACAGCTGCAAGTGAGCCAGAGGAACAGTGAATAACAGCTGCAAGTGAGCTCAGGAAACAGTGAATAACAGCTGCAAGTGAGCTCAGGGAACAGTGAATAACAGCTGCAAGTGAGCTCAGGGAACAGTAGATAACAGCTGCAAGTGAGCTCAGGGAACAGTGAATAATAGCTGCAAGTGAGCTCAGGGAACAGTGAATAACAGCTGCAAGTGAGCTCAGGGAACAGTGAATAACAGCTGCAAGTGAGCTCAGGGAACAGTAGATAACAGCTGCAAGTGAGCTCAGGGAACAGTGAATAACAGCTGCAAGTGAGCTCAGGGAACAGTGAATAAGAGCTGCAAGTGAGCTCAGGGAACAGTGAATAACAGCTGCAAGTGAGCTCAGGGAACAGTGAATAAGAGCTGCAAGTGAGCTCAGGGAACAGTGAATAAGAGCTGCAAGTGAGCTCAGGGAACAGTGAATAAGAGCTGCAAGTGAGCTCAGGGAACATTGAATAAGAGCTGCAAGTGAGCTAAGGAAACAGTGAATAACAGCTGCAAGTGAGTTTGGGGAACAGCAGATAATAGCTGCAAGTGAGCCAGAGGAACAGTGAATAACAGCTGCAAGTTAGCTCAGGGAACAGCAGATAACAGCTGCAAGTGAGTTTGGGGAACAGCAGATAACAGCTGCAAGTGAGCCAGAGGAACAGTGAATAACAGCTGCAAGTGAGCTCAGGAAACAGTGAATAACAGCTGCAAGTGAGCTCAGGGAACAGTGAATAACAGCTGCAAGTGAGCTCAGGGAACAGTAGATAACAGCTGCAAGTTAGCTCAGGGAACAGTGAATAACAGCTGCAAGTGAGCTCAGGGAACAGTAGATAACAGCTGCAAGTGAGCTCAGGAAACGGTGAATAATAGCTGCAAGTGAGCTCAGGGAACAGTAGATAACAGCTGCAAGTGAGCTCAGGAAACGGTGAATAATAGCTGCAAGTGAGCTCAGGGAACAGTAGATAACAGCTGCAAGTGAGCAAAGGAAACGGTGAATAATAGCTGCAAGTGAGCTCAGGGAACAGTGAATAACAGCTGCAAGTGAGCTCAGGGAACAGTGAATAACAGCTGCAAGTGAACTCAGGAAACAGTGAATAACAGCTGCAAGTGAGCTCAGGGAACAGTGAATATCAGCTGCAAGTGAGCTCAGGAAACAGTGAATAACAGCTGCAAGTGAGCTCAGGGAACAGTGAATAACAGCTGCAAGTGAGCTCAGGGAACAGTGAATAACAGCTGCAAGTGAGCCAGAGGAACAGTGAATAACAGCTGCAAGTGAGCTCAGGGAACAGTGAATAACAGCTGCAAGTGAGCTCAGGAAACAGTGAATAACAGCTGCAAGTGAGCTCAGGGAACAGTGAATAACAGCTGCAAGTGAGCTCAGGGAACAGTGAATAACAGCTGCAAGTGAGCTCAGGGAACAGTGAATAACAGCTGCAAGTGAGCGGTCTGCCAGAAGTGCATTGGAACTAGTGGAACTTTGCAGAATGTATGTAGCAGGCTCTGTAGGACTGAATTTTGATCAGTCTTTGGGAACAATTAACAGGTGCCAGATATATTTGTCTGTAATCACAATGGTTATCTAGCACCAGTTGTTTTTTCAAGCCCTGTAAGCACTTATAGAGTAATAATTGAAAGTAAAAGTTTTCTTTAAATATAATGTATCTCCCACATGAATATTACAGTTTTATAGGTTTAGTTCTACCCTATAAACATATTTAAACCAGTATTTGTTTTACAATTCCATTACATTTAAAATACTGTAACAAGAGAACATGTCTAAAAGACTTGTGTTATATTATACACTAGATTTTTCTTTGCATAAATGTTTTGTAGATAATCCATTTATATAGCCCATCTGAGGGTGTTTTTGTGACAATGTATAGTTTTGCTTATTTTTAAATAACATTGTGCTGATTTTCAGACTCCTCACCAAGCCCCAAAGTTTTAGATGCATACTGATGTCTACAGATTGTATAATGGGTCTTTTCATATGCAGGGGAGGGGGGTGTCTGCTCTTCCTGCTTTTCCCATCCCCTCTCAATAGGTGTTGCAGCCTAACCTAATCAATAGTGTTAAACTGGGAGCTTCTAAGTATGTTTTTAAAATATATATATGGATTTCCATATAAGTATCTGTGCATATTTTTCTTTATAGTAGTGTATAATACAGGCAGTTATATGAAAATTGGTGTATACTGTCCCTTTAAATTGATCATGTAGCTGTTAGAAAGTTGTATATAAATTATAAACCCTTTTTTCTTCGTTCTTTTTGAATACATATAAATGCAATTTTATGTTGAAGATACCTTGCTTTTGATCCCTTAATGCTACCATTAAGCCAAGTTTTCAATACCTAATAAATAGAGGAGAGAATGAACACTTCTGCCTGGTTCAATCTTAATTAAAAAAAAGCCAAATCTTCTGCATTTCTTGCTTCAAAATCATAATACTTTTATCTAATAATTCATTAGAATACTCTGAATTACTCGTCACTCATTTAAAGGCCAGTCTAAAGAAGGAAGGTTCACACATAAACCCAATAAAAACATATTTGTAACCTAGTTTATTTCATGATTTAGATAGAGCATACAGTTAAAAAAAAAAAAATCCAATTTACTTCATCAAAATTACTTAATTATCTTGGTAATTCACTTGGAATCATCTGTTGAAAAGCAAGTTGGCAGGCTCAGGATCATGCATGTGTCTGAAGCACTACATAACAGCAGTTTGTGCACTCTTTTGCAAAAAAGTATAACATTATTGCAATCTTTCCAATATACTTATTTTAACAAATTTACTTTTAGCTCTTGGTCTCATTTGCTAATACATGGCTCCTTTACATGAGAACATTTTTGGGGAGGCTTTGGAGTGTGTACGTGTACTGATCAAGTCACATGCACGCTTTTGAACTTATTATTATTTATTTATAAAGCGCCAACAGATTCCACAGCACTGTCCATGAGTAAAAATGTCTATCTAGATATGCTCTCATAGAAAGGAGCTATGTTTAAAAAATAGATAACAAGAGAAAGGAAATTTAAAGTGTTTTATTATTGTAACAAAGAGTGCCTAAAAATAATATAATTCTATTTTTTGTTTTAAATTAGATTTTGAATTAGTTACTATTAATTTGATGTAAAGGCCACTCTATTTGTTTTTCCCTCTTATTAGGTTCTTCGTGACTTTATAGGCAACTGAAAGAGAGGATTCTAATTACTGAATCCATCACCAATTGTGATAAGTTTAGTACCTAAGTATTGTCCTTTTTGTGTAGAGAAATAGAAATAAGTCTGCTCTTACCACGGGCACAGCACATTTAAATGGACATGTTCTTCAGAGCAAAAACAAAACAAAATAATTTCCATGCAGCAGGTAAAAAACAAAAACAAATTTGAACCATATTAAGAGGAAACAATTTATACAGTAGAGTGTCCTTTAAACATTTAAAACAATTTTGTTCAAAATTACAACATTTGGTAACAAATTACTGATGTCAATATCCTGCTTAGTGCCGCATAGAGCCAGACAAAAGTCTTGGCCGGTGGCAAATAATTTGGACAGAGCTGCATTATCAGAATCCTGAAAGTTTAATTTTGACTTCCATGGCCCCTTAAAGGGACAGTTAAGTCAAAATTATGATTGATTTAGAGTATGCAATTTTAAACAACTTTCCGATTAAAAGGGACAGTCTACTTCATTTTTTTAATTTTTTAAACAGATGGATAATTCCTTTACTCTTTAGCAAAGAATACCAAGAGAACTAAGCCCTATTGCTAATAGAAGTAAAACTTAATTTTGCTCAAATTGCCGAAATCTATACATTTCAGTTTAATTTGTATTTAATGTCAGCTTCAATGCTACTGTGTATTGTGTAACCAACAGTGGTCTCATAAAAAATACTGGTGTCCCTGAGCAGTGGTGTGATTGCAATTTAAACATGCCAGTGTCACAAGCCCCATTTCTGCTTTCATTTGCCTAGCACAAAAAAGCTCTGTATGCTAAACTCACAAAATGTGGAAGAAATTCTTTATGAGGAACTTGAAAAGTCTAGTCCATAACCACAGTCTCTGTGTCACAGGCGCTTTAAGTTATTAAAGGGACTGAGAGGGATATTATTTCTACTGTGTACAGCTGCTCTGTGTGCATAGGGTAGTAACAACAGCTTACTGTGTACATCTGCTCGTTGTGTATACGGCAGTAACATGCGCTGTGTACATCTGCGGTGTGCATGGGGCAGTAACAAGCGCTGTGTACATTTGCTGTGTGTGCATAGGGCAGTAACAAGAGCTTACTGTGTACATCTGCTGTGTGTGCATAGGGCAGTAACAACAGCTTACTGTGTACATCTGCTTGTTGTGTATACGGCAGTAACATGCGCTGTGTACATCTGCGGTGTGCATGGGGCAGTAACAAGCGCTGTGTACATTTGCTGTGTGTGCATAGGGCAGTAACAAGAGCTTACTGTGTACATCTGCTGTGTGTGCATAGGGCAGTAACAAGCGCTTACTGTGTACATCTGCTGTGTGTGCATAGGGGAGTAACAAGAGCTGACTGTGTATATCTGCTGTGTGTGTGTATAGCGCAGTAACAAGCACTTACTGTGTATATCTGCTGGGTGTGCATAGGGCAGTAACAAGCGCTTACTGTGTACATCTTCTGTGTATGCATAGGGCAGTAACAAGAGCTTACTGTGTACATCTGCTGAGTGTGTGTATAGGGCAGTAACAAGCGCTTACTGTGTACATCTGCTGTGTGTGCATAGGGCAGTAACAAGCACTTACAGTGTACATCTGCTGTGTGTGTGCATAGGGCAGTAACAAGCGCTTACTGTGTATATCTGCTGTGTGTGTGTATAGGGCAGTAACAAGCGCTTACTGTGTACATCTGCTGTGTGTGTGTGCATAGGGCAGTAACAAGCACTTACTGTGTATATCTGCTGTGTGTGTGTATAGGGCAGTAACAAGCGGTTACTGTGTACATCTGCTTTGTGTGTGCATAGGGCAGTAACAAGCGCTTACTGTGTATATCTGCTGTGTGTGTATAGCGCAGTAACAAGCGCTTACTGTGTACATCTGCTGTGTGTGTGTATAGGGCAGTAACAAGCGCTTACGGTGTATATCTGCTGTGTGTGTATAAGGCAGTAACAAGCACTTACTGTGTACATCTGCTGTGTGTGTGTATAGGGCAGTAACAAGCGCTTACTGTGTACATCTGCTGTGTGTGTATAGGGCAGTAACAAGCACTTACTGTGTACATCTGCTGTGTGTGCATAGGGCAGTAACAAGCGCTTACTGTGTACATCTGCTGTGTGTGTATAGGGTAGTAACAAGCGCTTACTGTGTACATCTGCTGTGTGTGTATAGGGCAGTAACAAGCACTTACTGTGTACATCTGCTGTGTGTGCATAGGGCAGTAACAAGAGCTTACTGTGTATATCTGCTGTGTGTGTATAGGGCAGTAACAAGCGCTTACTGTGTACATCTGCTGTGTGTGTATAGGGCAGTAACAAGCACTTACTGTGTACATCTGCTGTGTGTGCATAGGGCAGTAACAAGAGCTTACTGTGTATATCTGCTGTGTGTGTATAGGGCAGTAACAAGCGCTTACTGTGTATATCTGCTGTGTGTGTATAGCGCAGTAACAAGCACTTACTGTGTACATCTGCTGTGTGTGCATAGGGCAGTAACAAGCGCTTACTGTGTACATCTGCTTTGTGTGCATAGGGCAGTAACAAGCGCTTACTGTGTACATCTGCTGTGTGTGTATAGGGCAGTAACAAGCACTTACTGTGTACATCTGCTGTGTGTGCATAGGGTAGTAACAAGAGCTTACTGTGTACATCTGCTGTGTGTGCATAGGGCAGTAACAAGCGTGTACTGTGTACATCTGCTGTGTGTGCATAGGGCAGTAACAAGCGCTTACTGTGTACATCTGCTGTGTGTGTATAGGGCAGTAACAAGAGCTTACTGTGTACATCTGCTGTGTGTGCATAGGGCAGTAACAAGCGTTTACTGTGTACATCTGCTGTGTGTGCATAGGGCAATAACAAGCGCTTACTGTGTACATCTGCTGTGTGTGCATAGGGCAGTAACAAGCGCTTACTGTGTACATCTGCTGTGTGTGCATAGGGCAGTAACAAGCGCTTACTGTGTACATCTGCTTTGTGTGCATAGGGAAGTAACAAGCGCTTACTGTGTACATCTGCTGTGTGTGTATAGGGCAGTAACAAGCACTTACTGTGTACATCTGCTGTGTGTGCATAGGGTAGTAACAAGAGCTTACTGTGTACATCTGCTGTGTGTGCATAGGGCAGTAACAAGCGTGTACTGTGTACATCTGCTGTGTGTGCATAGGGCAGTAACAAGCGCTTACTGTGTACATCTGCTGTGTGTGTGTATAGGGCAGTAACAAGCACTTACTGTGTACATCTGCTGTGTGTGTATAGGGTAGTAACAAGCTCTTACTGTGTATATCTGCTGTGTGTGTATAGGGCAGTAACAAGCGCTTACTGTGTACATCTGCTGTGTGTGCATAGGGCAGTAACAAGCACTTACTGTGTACATCTGCTGTGTGTGTATAGGGCAGTAACAAGCGCTTACTGTGTACATCTGCTGTGTGTGCATAGGGCAGTAACAAGCGCTTACTGTGTACATCTGCTGTGTGTGTATAGGGCAGTAACAAGCGCTTACTGTGTACATCTGCTGTGTGTGTGTATAGGGCAGTAACAAGCGCTTACTGTGTACATCTGCTGTGTGTGCATAGGGCAGTAACAAGCGCTTACTGTGTACATCTGCTGTGTGTGTATAGGGCAGTAACAAGCGCTTACTGTGTACATCTGCTGTGTGTGCATAGGGCAGTAACAAGCGCTTACTGTGTACATCTGCTGTGTGTGTATAGGGCAGTAACAAGCACTTACTGTGTACATCTGCTGTGTGTGTATAGGGCAGTAACAAGTGCTTACTGTGTACATCTCCTCTGTGTGCATAGGGCAGAAACAAGCGCTTACTGTGTACATCTGCTGTGTGTATAGGGCAGTAACAAGCGCTTACTGTGTACATCTGTTGTGTGTGTATAGGGCAGTAACAAGCGCTTACTGTGTACATCTGCTGTGTGTGCATAGGGCAGTAACAAGCGCTTACTGTGTACATCTGCTGTGTGTGCATAGGGCAGTAACAAGTGCTTACTGTGTACATCTGCTGTGTGTGTGCATAGGGCAGTAACAAGCGCTTACTGTGTACATCTGCTGTGTGTGTGTATAGGGCAGTAACAAGCACCTACTGTGTACATCTGCTGTGTGTGTATAGGGTAGTAACAAGCGCTTACTGTGTACATCTGCTGTGTGTGTATAAGGCAGTAACAAGCGCTTACTGTGTACATCTGCTGTGTGTGTGTATAGGGTAGTAACAAGTGCTTACTGTGTACATCTGCTGTGTGTGTATAGGGCAGTAACAAGCGCTTACTGTGTACATCTGCTGTGTGTGTATAGGGCAGTAACAAGCGCTTACTGTGTACATCTGCTGTGTGTGTATAGGGTAGTAACAAGCGCTTACTGTGTACATCTGCTGTGTGTGTGCATAGGGCAGTAACAAGCGCTTACTGTGTACATCTGCTGTGTGTGCATAGGGCAGTAACAAGCACTTACTGTGTACATCTGCTGTGTGTGCATAGGGCAGTAACAAGCACTTACTGTGTACATCTGCTGTGTGTGTATAGGGCAGTAACAAGCGCTTACTGTGTATATCTGCTGTGTGTGCATAGGGTAGTAACAAGCGCTTACTGTGTATATCTGCTGTCTGTGTATAGGGCAGTAACAAGCGCTTACTGTGTATATCTGCTGTGTGTGCATAGGACAGTAACAAGCACTTACTGTGTATATCTGCTGTGTGTGCATAGGGTAGTAACAAGCGCTTACTGTGTACATCTGCTGTCTGTGCATAGGGCAGTAACAAGCGCTTACTGTGTACATCTGCTGTGTGTGCATAGGGTAGTAACAAGCGCTTACTGTGTACATCTGCTGTGTGTGTATAGGGTATTAACAAGCGCTTACTGTGTACATCTGCTGTGTGTGTGTATAGGGCAGTAACAAGTGCTTACTGTGTACATCTGCTGTGTGTGTATAGGGCAGTAACAAGCGCTTACTGTGTACATCTGCTGTGTGTGTATAGGGCAATAACAAGAGCTTACTGTGTACATCTGCTGTGTGTGTATAGGTCAGTAACAAGCGCTTACTGTGTATATCTGCTGTGTGTGTATAGGGCAGTAACAAGCGCTTACTGTGTATATCTGCTGTGTGTGTATAGGGCAGTAACAAGCGCTTACTGTGTACATCTGCTGTGTGTGCATAGGGCAGTAACAAGCGCTTACTGTGTACATCTGCTGTGTGTGCATAGGGCAGTAACAAGCGCTTACTGTGTACATCTGCTGTGTGTGCATAGGGCAGTAACAAGCGCTTACTGTGTACATCTGCTGTGTGTGCATAGGGCAGTAACAAGCGCTTACTGTGTATATCTGCTGTGTGTGCATAGGGCAGTAACAAGCGCTTACTGTGTACATCTGCTGTGCGTTTGTGTATAGGGTAGTAACAAGCACTTACTGTGTACATCTGCTGTCTGTGTGTATAGGGCAGTAACAAGAGCTTACTGTGTACATCTGCTGTGTGTGCATAGGGCAGTAACAAGCGCTTACTGTGTACATCTGCTGTGTGTGCATAGGGCAGTAACAAGAGCTTACTGTGTACATCTGCTGTGTGTGTGTGTATAGGGTAGTAACAAGCGCTTACTGTGTACATCTGCTGTGTGTGCATAGGGCAGTAACAAGCGCTTACTGTGTACATCTGCTGTGTGTGTGTATAGGGCAGTAACAAGCGTTTACTGTGTACATCTGCTGTGTGTGTGTATAGGGCAGTAACAAGCGCTTACTGTGTACATCTGCTGTGTGTGTGTGCATAGGGCAGTAACAAGAGCTTACTGTGTACATCTGCTGTGTGTGTGCATAGGGCAGTAACAAGCGCTTACTGTGTACATCTGCTGTGTGTGTATAGGGCAGTAACAAGCCCTTACTGTGTACATCTGCTGTGTGTGTATAGGGCAGTAACAAGCGCTTACTGTGTATATCTGCTGTGTGTGTATAGGGCAATAACAAGAGCTTACTGTGTACATCTGCTGTGTGTGTGTATAGGGCAGTAACAAGCGCTTACTGTGTACATCTGTTGTGTGTGTGTATAGGGCAGTAACAAGCGCTTACTGTGTACATCTGCTGTGTGTGCATAGGGCAGTAACAAGCGCTTACTGTGTACATCTGCTGTGTGTGTGTATAGGGCAGTAACAAGCGCTTACTGTGTATATCTGCTGTGTGTGTATAGGGTAGTAACAAGCACTTACTGTGTACATCTGCTGTGTGTGCATAGGGCAGTAACAAGCGCTTACTGTGTACATCTGCTGTGTGTGCATAGGGCAGTAACAAGCGCTTACTGTGTACATCTGCTGTGTGTGCATAGGGCAGTAACAAGCGCTTACTATGTACTTCTGCTGTGTGTGTATAGGGCAGTAACAAGCACTTACTGTGTAGATCTGCTGTGTGTGCATAGGGCAGTAACAAGCGCTTACTGTGTACATCTGGGGGTCGATCCGATATAAATCGTCGCCCGCAAAAGCCGACGACGCCAATATTTACGCTGATTTGGTATCCTATATACGGCGTAACCTAGAAGTTACGCGCGTATATTTCTGCCGTCGCCCGTAGTTTTTTGGGCCATAGGCAGGTATACCAAACCAGCGCAGTTTGGTATCCAATATGCAGCGTAAGGACTTACGTGGCGAAAATGGAGAAAACGTACTCCATTTTCACCTCGCCACAAAAAGCAGCCGTAAGAAGCCTTACGCTGACTATTGGAGCCCCGTAACTCCCTAAACTAACTAGAAAATAAACCTAACACCTAACGCATGCGCAATGTCTATCTCCCTGTCAACCGCGATCTGCTAAATAAAACCTAACACCTAACGCATGCGCAATGTCTATCTACCGGTCAACCGCGATCCCCCCCCCGAAATCCCTAATAAAGTTATTAACCCCTAAACCGCCGCTCCCGGACCCCGCCGCTCCCGGACCCCGCCGCCATCTACATAAACTAACCCCCTACTGTGAGCCCCTAAAACCGCCGCCATCTACCTTATCTATCCCCTAATCTGACCCCTTACACCGCCGCCACCTATATAAAAATTATTAACCACTAATCTAATCCCCCCTATACCGCCGCCAGCTATATTAATATTATTAACCCCTAATGTAAGCCCCTTACACCGCCGCCATCTCTATTAAAATGATTAACCCCTAAAATGATTAACCCCTATATTAACCCTAAGTATATTATAGTTAATATAGGTATTACATTATATATATTAACTATATTAACCCTAATTATATTAGGGTTAATATAGTTAATATAGTTACTATAGTATTTATATTAACTATATTAACTCTATCTAACCCTAACTAAATTTATATTAAATTAATCTGATTCATTTATAAACTAAAATATTCCTATTTAAATCTAAATGCTTACCTATAAAATAAACCCTAAGATAGCTACAATATAATTAATAATTACATTGTAGCTATGTTAGGGTTAATATTTATTTTACAGGTAAATTGTTAATTATTTTAACTAGGTATAATAGATATTAAATAGTTATTAACTATTTAATATCTACCTAGTTAAAATAATTACCCAATTAACTGTAAAATAAATCCTAACCTAAGTTATAAATACACCTACACTATCAATAAATTTAATAAACTACAAACATCTATCTAAAAATACAATTAAATTAACTAAACTAAATTACAAAAAAAAAAACACTAAATTACAAAAAATAAAAAAAAGATTACAAGATTTTTAAGCTAATTACACCTATTCTAAGCCCCCTAATAAAATAATAAACCCCCAAAATAAAAAAAATTCCCTGCCCTATTCTAAATTAAACAAATTTCAAAGCTCTTTACCTTACCAGCCCTTAAAAGGGCCTTTTGTGGGGCATGCCCCAAAGAATTCAGCTCTTTTGCATACAACAAATACAATCCCCCCCCCCATTACAACCCACCACCCACATACCCCTATTCTAAAACCACCCAAACCCCCCTTAAAAAAGCCTAACACTACCCCCCTGAAGATCTCCCTACCTTGTCTTCACCACACCGGGCCGAACTCCTGATCCGATCCGGGCGATGTCTTCCTCCAAGCGGCAAAGAAGAATTCTTCCTCCGGCGATGTCTTCCTCCAAGCGGCAAAGAAGAATTCTTCCTCCGGCGACGTCTTCCTCCAAGCGGCAGCAAAGTCTTCATTCTTCCGGCGGCATCTTCAATCTTCTTTCTTCGCTCCGCCGCCGCGGAGCATCCATCCAGGCCGACGACTGAACGACGAATGAGGTACCTTTAAATGACGTCATCCAAGATGGCGTCCGCCGAATTCCGATTGGCTGATAGGATTCTATCAGCCAATCAGAATTAAGTTAAAAAAATCTGATTGGCTGATTGAATCAGCCAATCAGATTCAAGTTCAATCCGATTGGATGATCCAATCAGCCAATCAGATTGAGCTCGCATTCTATTGGCTGTTCCGATCAGCCAATAGAATGCGAGCTCAATCTGATTGGCTGATTGGATCAGCCAATCGGATTGAACTTGAATCTGATTGGCTGATTCAATCAGCCAATCAGATTTTTTTAACTTAATTCCGATTGGCTGATAGAATCCTATCAGCCAATCGGAATTCGGCGGACGCCATCTTGGATGACGTCATTTAAAGGTACCTCATTCGTCGTTCAGTCGTCGGCCTGGATGGATGCTCCGCGGGGGCGGAGCGAAGAAAGAAGATTGAAGATGCCGCCGGAAGAATGAAGACTTTGCTGCCGCTTGGAGGAAGACGTCGCCGGAGGAAGAATTCTTCTTTGCCGCTTGGAGGAATACATCGCCGGAGGAAGAATTCTTCTTTGCCGCTTGGAGGAAGACATCGCCCGGATCGGATCAGGAGTTCGGCCCGGTGTGGTGAAGACAAGGTAGGGAGATCTTCAGGGGGGTAGTGTTAGGCTTTTTTAAGGGGGGTTTGGGTGGTTTTAGAATAGGGGTATGTGGGTGGTGGGTTGTAATGGGGGGGGGGATTGTATTTGTTGTATGCAAAAGAGCTGAATTCTTTGGGGCATGCCCCACAAAAGGCCCTTTTAAGGGCTGGTAAGGTAAAGAGCTTTGAAATTTGTTTAATTTAGAATAGGGCAGGGAATTTTTTTTATTTTGGGGGTTTATTATTTTATTAGGGGGCTTAGAATAGGTGTAATTAGCTTAAAAATCTTGTAATCTTTTTTTTATTTTTTGTAATTTAGTGTTTGTTTTTTTTTGTAATTTAGTTTAGTTAATTTAATTGTATTTTTAGATAGATGTTTGTAGTTTATTAAATTTATTGATAGTGTAGGTGTATTTATAACTTAGGTTAGGATTTATTTTACAGTTAATTGGGTAATTATTTTAACTAGGTAGATATTAAATAGTTAATAACTATTTAATATCTATTATACCTAGTTAAAATAATGAACAATTTACCTGTAAAATAAATATTAACCCTAACATAGCTACAATGTAATTATTAATTATATTGTAGCTATCTTAGGGTTTATTTTATAGGTAAGTATTTAGATTTAAATAGGAATATTTTAGTTTATAAATTAATTAGATTAATTTAATATAAATTTAGTTAGGGTTAGATAGAGTTAATATAGTTAATATAAATACTATAGTAACTATATTAACCCTAATATAATTAGGGTTAATATAGTTAATATATATAATGTAATACCTATATTAACTATAATATACTTAGGGTTAATATAGATAATATAGCTGGCGGCGGGGTAGGTAGATTAAATTAGGGGTTAATCATTTTAATAGAGATGGCGGCGGTGTAAGGGGCTTACATTAGGGGTTAATAATTTTAATATAGATGGCGGCGGTGTTAGGGGCTCACTTTAGGGGGTTATAGATATAATATAGCTGGCGGCGGGGTACGGGAGCGGCGGTTTAGGGGTTAATAGCTTTTTTATTGTTAGGATAGTGAGGGGGGATAGCGGATAGAGGGTTAGACGTGTCGGGCTATGTTAGGGAGGCGTGTTAGACAGTGCGGGCTATGTTAGGGAGGCGTGTTAGACAGTGCGGGTGTTTTAGACTTTAGTCAGGTTTTATAGGCGCCGCCAGTTTCTAACGTGCCGCAAGTCACTGGCGACGCCAGAAATTTGTACTTGCGCAGATTTCTGGACATCGCTGGTTTGTGAGACTTACGGCACGTTAGCATCTGATGGCGACATATATGGGATAGCTCGAGTTGCGAGCTGAAACTGCGGGCGACGCCGGTTCCCTCGCTTGCGCCGCAAACTACGATCTATATCGGATCGCGCCCCTGCTGTGTGTGCATAGGGCAGTAACAAGTGCTTACTGTGTACATCTGCTGTGTGTGTGTATAGGGCAGTAACAAGCGCTTACTGTGTACATCTGCAGTGTGTGCATAGGGTAGTAACAAGCTCTTACTGTGTACATCTGTTGTGTGTGTGTATAGGGCAGTAACAAGCGCTTACTGTGTACATCTGCTGTGTGTGTGTATAGGGCAGTAACAAGTGCTTACTGTGTACATCTGCTGCGTGTGCATAGGGCAGTAACAAGCCCTTAATGTGTACATCTGCTGTGTGTGTGCATAGGGCAGTAACAAGCGCTTACTGTGTACATCTGCTGTGTGGGTGCATAGGGCAGTAACAAGAGCTTACTGTGTACATCTGCTGTGTGTGTATAGGGTAGTAACAAGCGCTTACTGTGTACATCTGCTGTGTGTGTGTATAGGGCAGTAACAAGCGCTTACTGTGTACATCTGCTGTGTGTGTGTATAGGGCAGTAACAAGCGCTTACTGTGTACATCTGCTGTGTGTGCATAGGGCAGTAACAAGCGCTTACTGTGTACATCTGCTGTGTGTGTGCATAGGGCAGTAACAAGCGCTTACTGTGTACATCTGCTGTGTGTGTGTATAGGGCAGTAACAAGCGCTTACTGTGTACATCTGCTGTGTGTGCATAGGACAGTAACAAGCGCTTACTGTGTACATCTGCTGTGTGTGCATAGGGCAGTAACAAGCGCTTACTGTGTACATCTGCTGTGTGTATAGGGCAGTAACAAGCGCTTACTGTGCACATCTGCTGTGTGTGCATAGGGCATTAACAAGCGCTTACTGTGTACATCTGCTCTCTCCTTCTAATGGGGAGAAATTAGATTGTGGGCTCTTGTCTCCAGATCCTTCTGCTTCATGAATAAATTCAGCAGCTGGGGCCCATATTATCCTCCCCAACTCCAATGCTCACTGACAAACAAATGGTTAAATCAGTCAAATGTTATAAATATGCAGAGCAGTTTAAATAAATAGTAACAAGTTGCTAGCAGGAAGGCACTCACAGGACTTACAATTGTATTATATATCCATAAAAACAAAGCCAACGATTAAGCTTAAAAGCAAAGCTTTTGTCAAGACTACAAATAAATTCCTGTGCACGGCAAGCAATGTGTAAGAGGGTTTAAATGTTTGGCAATTTTACACATTGTTTGCAGTGGACAAAAATGTATTTCTAGTCTTGACAAACGATTTGCTTTAAGCCGAAATGTTAACTTTTTATTAATATATAATAAAATTGTGTTATTTTATAGCTACTTATATACATGTATACTTTGTTCTCTTCTATTAAAAGCATATCTAGGTATGCTCAGGAGCAGCAATGCACTTCTGGGAGTTAGCTTCTGATTGCTGGCTACACACATATGCCTAGAGTCATTGTTCATCTTGCATTGCTAGGTAACAGTAGCACATTGCTGCCCTGGATTTGTCTTTAAAGAAACAGTAAAGTCCAAATTAAACTTTCATGATTCAGATAGGGCTTTTCATTTTAAACAACTTTCCAATTTACTTTTATCATCAATTTTGCTTTATTTTCTTGGTATTCTTTGTTGAAAGCTAAACCTAGGTACGCTTATAAGGTAACTTCTAATCCCTTGAAGGCCTCCTCTTACCTCACAGCTAAAGGGCGTTATTTCATTTGTGTCATAGAGATAACACTGTGCTCACTCCTGTGGAGTTATTTATGAGTCAGCAGTGATTGGCTAAAATGCAAGTCTGTCAAAAGAACTGAGAAAAGGGGCAGTCAGCAGAGGCTTAGATACAAGATAATCACAGAAGTAAATATATATTAATATAACAGTGTTAGTTATGCAAAACTGGGAAATTGGTAATAAAGGGATCATCTATCTTTTTTTTTAAATGTTTGGTGTTGACTAATACTTTATGTGTTTAAACCCTTTGCAGAAGTTAATCACATAATTATAAGCAATAAAATAGAGCAATGATAAAATGTTCTAACACATCACTACATTTTATTTTTGTACTTTGAAATCCCTAGATCTATGCAAACAAAAGTGCAATTAGAAACTTCTATAGTGCTATTTTAGAAAGTGATATTTGGAAAATAGATTTGGATGATAAATAAAACTGCTGCATTTTAATTTTCTGCTGGTGGAGGAAGCTAAGCTCCAAAAGGTGATAGAAAACAGAATTTATGCTTACCTGATAAATTACTTTCTCCAACGGTGTGTCCGGTCCACTGCGTCATCCATAACTTGTGGGAATATTCTCTTCCCCAACAGGAAATGGCAAAGAGCACAGCAAAAGCTGTCCATATAGTCCCTCCCAGGCTCCGCCCCCCCAGTCATTCGACCGACGGTTAGGAGAAAAAAAGGAGAAACTATAGGGTGCCGTGGTGACTGTAGTGTATAGAGAAAGAAATTTTTCAAACCTGATTAAAAAACCAGGGCGGGCCGTGGACCGGACACACCGTTGGAGAAAGTAATTTATCAGGTAAGCATAAATTCTGTTTTCTCCAACATTGATGTGTCCGGTCCACGGCGTCATCCATAACTTGTGGGAACCAATACCAAAGCTTTAGGACACGGATGAAGGGAGGGAGCAAATCAGGTTACCTAAACAGAAGGCACCACGGCTTGCAAAACCTTTCTCCCAAAAATAGCCTCCGAAGAAGCAAAAGTATCAAATTTGTAAAATTTAGACTCAAAAGTAACTGCGCAATAATGGAGCGAAAATGAGGCTCTGCCTACTACAGTGAAAGGCCCTTCCTGAATGGGAAAGTGTCTTAACAAGTGCCTGGCGCTAAAAACGTTCCCCAATATTAAAAAAGTGTGAAATTCACTTCAAACTGTATATAATACTTAAATAAAGCAATCGATTTAGCCCCTAAGTGTCCACCAGTTTATAGCCCATAACAAGCCCTTTATTCTGTTTGAGTCTAAGAAAATGGCTTACCGATTCCCATGAGGGAAAAATGACAGCCTTCCAGCATTACACAGTGTTGTTAGAAAAATGGCTAGTCATACCTTGAGCAGAAAAGTCTGCAAACTGTTCCCCCCAACTGAAGTTCTCTCAGCTCAACAGTCCTGTGTGGGAACAGCAATTGATTTTAGTTACTGCTGCTAAAATCATACTCCTCTTTTAAACAGAACTCTTCATCTCTTTCTGTTTCAGAGTAAATAGTACATACCAGCACTATTTTAAAATAACAAACTCTTGATAGAAGAATAAAAAACTACAACTAAACACCACATACTCTTCACCATCTCCGTGGAGATGCTACTTGTTCAGAGCGGCAAAGAGAATGACTGGGGCGGCGGAGCCTGGGGGGGACTATATGGACAGCTTTTGCTGTGCTCTTTGCCATTTCCTGTTGGGGAAGAGAATATTCACACAAGTTATGGAGGACGCCGTGGACCGGACACACCAATGTTGGAGAAAGGCAATTTAGTGCTTGTCTAAAGTTTCACTGCAATTCTACTAAGAGTTTGATGCTAAAAACTCTGAAAGTTTTTGAGTTAAACCAGGAGTGCAGAATAAAAAGGCTGACTTTCACATATATGTCACACAAAAGCAATAATGTAATGTTTAACTGTCATAACTAGCCTTTCTGATTCTGTGTAAATTTAGTAGGAAGTATCTATAAATAGTAACAGGAACAGAAAATGGCGGAAGCAGAACAAGTGCAGTGAGTTAGTTTTTTGAATGCAATTGAAAATGTTATTAATAAACAGATAATACAATGATTTATCAGTAGCCACATTTTCTTTCAAAATTTAGTGATGATATCACATATGACGTGATGGTATCATCATTGACATCAATATTGTATATTATATAAGTGTCTGTGTGTATATACAGTTTGTGCAAAAATATATATTTTTAAAAAACTATATTTATGCTTACCTGATAGTCATTTTTTCATGGTGGTGAGAGTCCACAAGTCATTACTCCTGGGATTCAGCTCCTGTCCAATAGGAGGCGGCAAAGATTTCCAATGCTCTAAGAGCACTTAATCCCTCCTACCTCTCTGGTATTCTAGTCTGATGTTTAGCCAAGAAAGGAGAAGCAAAAATGTAGGAAAATGAGGCACAAACTAGAACTGCAACTAGAACTGCCGCCAGAAAATAAGTCTCATAGACTCTCACCACCATGAAACAAGAGACTTGAGGTCTTAATGATTGGAGAAAGCTAGACATCTGAATAAGATTAGCAAACCAAGTTCTGTGGGGTCTGGCTGCAGCAGTCAGAATATTGAAGAATGCTCTTTTCAATTCGAACTATAACTCTGGAAAACAGAAGTCATCGGGTATATTTCTGGCAGCCCCCATTGTTCCACAATCTAGTAGAAAACGTATTGAAGGAGAAAACATTCCTGTGGAAGGGATTACCTACTGAGGAAATCTGCTTCTTAAATTTCATTCCTGGGATGCAAAATATAGAATTTTTTTCTGTGTCCAATCAAAAAACCTTGTGACTTCCTAAATTATTGCTAAGAAACTGAAAGTTCCCCCTTGATGATGGATATAAGCTACAGCTGTAACATTGTCTTAATGAAAACTCAGATACCGTTCTCCTTTCAGAAGAGGACAACTCTGAAGGGACCTAAAGATTGCACTGGGTCCAAGATAAGTACTGGTAGCCTCACCTCCTGAACAAACCAAACTCCATGTGCTCTACTGGACCCCTAGACTGAATCCTAATCCCAGAGAATGATGTCAGCAGACCAAGTTGATCGAATAAAGTACACCCCCCAAAAACAAAAAGTTTGGAAAACTATCCACTGGGACAGATAGTTGAGTGAAATTTTTGCACTTTTATCAAAGCATGCAAATTTGAAAAGGTCTCATATGGAATCTTGCAAAAGGAAGAACATCTGATGCCGTAATCATCAGACCTAACACTTCCATACATTGAGCAACAGATGCGTTTAGTGTAGTTGTGAGAAACTGCCTGTAACTTTGATCCCTGATCCGTTAAAGAGAAGTCTATAATGACTCCTAGAAAAGAGACTCTTGATAAATGAGAAAGAGAATCCTTTAAAATTATTTCTCCAAACATGTCTGTTAAGAAAACAACAGTAGACTGTTGGTATGAAATACAGCTATGACGGACTCCGGCTACCCCGACTGGGTAGCTCCACCAAACGGGTCCTTCCTGTATCTGGAACTTGTAGCTATAGAGTGGAGAAAGTGATTTTAGCAAGAGCCCACCCTAATAACCAGACATTACCAGTATTAAGGTGAAACACGAACAGACTTTGTTGAGAAAACCACACAGCTTATATACACATTCTCATCTTTATAAGAGCCTTATCTGATCCCGCCATTCCCGCCCCTCCAGACAGGCTGGTGCATCCATAGGAGCCATTGTCACATAGAGACCCCCACAGTATCTAGGTTGCAGTTTCGGAGTGATCCCGGGAGAGCGGCGGCCCTTTCGGGGTGATCCCGGGAGAGCGGTGGCCCTTCCAGGGTGTCGTTGGAAAGCCCTCTGTCCCCAGATGACACAGTCCAAAAAGTGACATGATTCGTTACTGGGAACCAGAGCAGCAGCCTGGCAAAGTTATTGAGGTGGGAGTGTCCAAAACCCCCAGTTCCTGAGTGAGCTCCCCCTCGGCAATCACCCCAACCCTTGTCCACCAAAGCCACAACAAATCCCCAAAAAGAGTTCTGGGACAAAGGGACTCTGGAGCGACCTAGGATAAAGTTCAGCGGGATTCCTGGGTAGCCCGGCTGGCTACTAGTTCCATAAGTCCAGCCAGCCAGGAAGGAGCCAAGCAGCAAAAGATCAGCTCTTTTCAAGATGAAGTATAAGCAGTGAGAACACAAGAGAGAGGGAGTTTGGGGCACACAGTAATCCACAATGGGCCAGAAAACAGGGCAAAGCACAGTAATTCAGGTAGGAGGGGGGTGGAGGTAGCCTTAGCAGCCTGGTATCCGTGACAACAGCTAAAGGAAAAAATGTAGCCTGTCAATATCAATATGTCATCCAATTATAAAGCCCCTGAACTGCATGAGTTCTTATTACAGACAAGAGAGTTCCTAGAACCTTCATAAAAAATTCTGGGATCATGTTGATAGAACAACCGTAAGAGCCACAAACTGAAATTCTTTTAACCTGAAAGGCAAATCTTAGAAACTGGAGGTAGTCTAGGAATAGGAAGAAAGGCATCCTTCACATTTACATGTCAAATTAAAATGTGGACATAAACTGACTGCTGATATAGGGGTACATTGTCCAGATCATTACTAACTTGAAAATAGGAACTCTGAGATATTTGTTTAAAGTCATCAAGTCCAGAATAAATCTGAAGATCCCCTCTTTGCTTGGGAATAATGGAAAAGGATAGAATAAAATCCTTGACTTTGTTCCAAACTTATACTACAGCTAAAAAACTTCAGACAGCTGTTGAGATGCGAGACAGAATTCACCCTTCTCAAAAACACAATTTATGCTTACCTGATAAATTTATTTCTCTTGTGGTGTATCCAGTCCACGGATCATCCATTACTTGTGGGATATTCTCATTCCCAACAGGAAGTTGCAAGAGGACACCCACAGCAGAGCTGTAATATAGCTCCTCCCCTAACTGTCATAGCCAGTCATTCGACCGAAAACAAGCCGAGAAAGGAGGAACCATAGGGTGCAGTGGTTACTGTAGTTTAAATTTAAAAATTACCTGCCTTAAAAATGACAGGGCGGGCCGTGGACTGGATACACCACAAGAGAAATAAATTTATCAGGTAAGCATAAATTGTGTTTTCTCTTGTAAGGTGTATCCAGTCCACGGATCATCCATTACTTGTGGGATACCAATACCAAAGCTAAAGTACACGGATGAAGGGAGCGACAAGGCAGGAACTTAAATGGAAGGAACCACTGCCCGTAAAAGCTTTCTCCCAAATATAGCCTCTGTAGAAGCAAAAGTATCAAATTTGTAAAATTTTGAAAAAATATGAAGAGAAGACCAAGTCGTCGCCTTGCAAATCTGATCAAAAGAAGCCTCATTTTTAAAGGCCCAAGTGGAAGCCACAGCTCTAGTGGAATGAGCTGTAATCCTTTCAGGAGGTTGCTGTCCAGCAGTCTCATAGGCTAAGCGGATTAAGCTTCTTAGTCAAAAAGAAAAAGAGGATGCCGAAGCCTTTTGACCTCTCCTCTGTCCAGAGTAGACAACAAACAAAGCAGATGTTTGACGAAAATCTTTAGCAGCTTGTAAGTAAAACTTTAAAGCACGGACTACGTCCAAATTGTGTAACACAAGGATGGAACAACAATCTCTTGATTGATATTCTTGTTAGATACCACCTTAGGTAAGAACCCAGGTTTGGTATGCAGGACTACCTTATCCGTATGAAAAATCAGATAAGGAGAATCACATTGTAAGGCAGATAGCTCAGAAACTCTACGAGCCGAGGAAATAGCTACCAAAAAAAGAACTTTCCAAGATAAAAGCTTGATATCTATGGAATGAAGAGGTTCAAACGGAACTCCTTGAAGAACCTTAAGAACCAAGTTTAAGCTCCATGGTGGAGCAACAGGTTTAAACACAGGCTTGATTCTAACTAAAGCCTGACAAAATGCCTGAACGTCTGGAACATCTGCCAGACGCTTAACTAGCTGACAATCCTTTTTCCAAACCTTCTTGGAGAAAAGATAATATCCTAGCAATCCTGACCTTACTCCATGAGTAACCCTTGGATTCACACCAATAAAGATATCTACGCCATACCTTATGGTAAATTTTCCTGGTGACAGGCTTTCGTGCCTGTCTTAAGGTATCAATAACTGACACGGAGAAGCCACGCTTTGATAAAATCAAGCGTTCAATCTCCAGGCAGTCAGCCTCAGAGAAATTAGATTTGGATGGTTGAAAGGACCCTGAAGTATAAGGTCCTGTTTCAGAGGCAGAGACTATGGTGGAAAGGATGACATGTCCACTAGATCTGCATACCAGGTCCTGCGTGGCCACGCAGGTGCTATCAGAATCACTGATGCTCTCTCCTGCTTGATCTTGGCAATCAGTCGAGGGAGCAGAGGAAACGGTGGAAACACATAAGCCAGGTTGAAAGACCAGGGCGCTGCTAGAGCATCTATCAGTGTCGCCTTGGGATCCCTGGACCTGGATCCGTAACACGGAATGTTGGAGTTCTGGCGAGACGCCATGAGATCCAGTTCTGGTTTGCCCCAACGATGAATCAGTTGTGCAAATGCCTCCGGATGGAGTTCCCACTCTCCCGGATGAAAAGTCTGACGACTTAGAAAATCCGCCTCCCAGTGCTCTACACCTGGGATATGGATAGCTGATAGGTGGCAAGAGTGAATCTCTGCCCAGCGAATTATTTTTTAAACTTCTAACATCTCTAGGGAACTTCTCGTTCCCCCTTGATGGTTGATGTAAGCTACAGTCGTGATGTTGTCCGACTGAAATCTTATGTACCTCAGAGTTGCTAACTGAGGCCAAGCCTGAAGAGCCTTGAATATCGCTCTTAGTTCCAGAATATTTAATGGAAGGAGAGACTCCTCCTGAGTCCACGATCCCTGAGCCTTCAGGGAGTTCCAGACTGCACCCCAACCTAGAAGGCTGGCATCTGTCGTAACAATTGTCCAATCTGGCCTGCGAAAGGTCATACCTTTGGACAGATGGACCCGAGATAGCCACCAGAGAAGAGAATCCCTGGTCTCTTGGTCCAGATTCAGTTGAGAGGACAAATCTGTGTAATCCCCGCTCCACTGACTGAGCATGCATAGTTGCAGCGGTCTGAGATGTAAGCGTGCAAACGGCACTATGTCCATTGCCGCTACCATTAAGCCGATTACTTCCATACACTGAACCACCGAAGGGCGCGGAATGGAATGAAGAACCCGGCAGGAATTTAGAAGCTTTGATAACCTGGACTCCGTCAGGTGAATTTTCATTTCTACAGAATCTATCAGAGTCCCTAGAAAGGAAACTCTTGTGAGTGGGGATAGAGAACTCTTTTCCTCGTTCACTTTCCACCCATGCGACCACAGAAATGCCAGTACTACGTCCGTATGAGACTTGGCAATTTGGAAGTTTGACGCCTGTATCAGGATGTCGTCTAAATAAGGGGCTACTGCTATGCCCCGCGGCCTTAGGACTGCCATAAGTGACCCTAGAACCTTTGTAAAGATTCTTGGGGCTGTAGCTAATCCCAAGGGAAGAGCTACAACTGGTAATGCCTGTCTTAAAAGGCAAACCTGAGAAACCGATGATGATCTTTGTGTATCGGAATGTGAAGATAAGCATCCTTTAGATCCAGTGTAGTCATATATTGACCCTCCTGGATCAGTGGTAGGATGGTACGAATAGTTTCCATCTTGAACGACGGATCTTTGAGGAATTTGTTTAAGATCTTTAGATCCAAAATTGGTCTGAAGTTTCCCTCTTTTTTGGGAACCACAAACAGATTTGAGTAAAAACCCTGTCCCTGTCCTCCTTTGGAACTGGATGGATCACTCCCATAACTAGGAGGACTCGTACACAGTGTAAGAATGCCTCTCTCTTTATCTGGTGTGCAGATAATTGTGAAAGGTGAAATCTCCCTTTTGGGGGGGGAAGCTTTGAAGTCCAGAACATATCCCTGGGATATAATTTCCAACGCCCAGGGATCCTGAACATCTCTTGCCCACGCCTGGGCAAAGAGTGAAAGTCTGCCCCCTACTAGATCCGTTCCTGGATAGGGGGCCGTTCCTTTATGCTGTCTTAGAGGCAGCAACAGGCTTTTTTACCTGCTTACCTTTTTTCCATGTCAGGTTTGGTCTCCAGACCGTCTTGGATTGAGCAAAAGTTCCCTCTTGTTTATTATTAGAGGAAGTTGATGCCGCACCTGCCTTGAAGTTTTGAAAGGCACGAAAATTAGACTGTTTGGCCCTAGATTTGGACCTGTCCTGAGGAAGGGCATGACCTTTTCCTCCAGTGATATCAGCAATAATCTCCTTCAACCAGGCCCGAATTGGGTCTGCCCCTTGAAGGGAATGTTAAGTAGCTTAGATTTTGAAGTCATGTCAGCTGACCATGATCTAAGCCATAGCGCTCTGCGCGCCTGTATAGCAAAACCAGAATTCTTAGCCGTTAGTTTAGTCAAATGAACAATGGCATCAGAATAAAAGAATTGGCTAGCTTAAGTGCTCTAAGTTTGCCAAGTATGTCATCCAATGGAGTCGCTACCTGTAAAGCCTCTTCCAGAGACTCAAACCAGTACGCCGCAGCAGCAGTGACAGGGGCAATGCATGCAAGGGGCTGTAGGATAAAACCTTGTTGAATAAATATTTTCTTAAGGTAACCTCTAATTTTTTATCCATTGGATCTAAAAAAAAAAACACAACTATCCTCGACAGGGATAGTAGTACGCTTTACTAGAGTAGAAACTGCTCCCTCCACCTTAGGGACTGTCTGCCATAAGTCCCATGTGGTGGCGTCTATTGGAAACATTTTTCTAAAAATAGGAGGGGAAGAGAACGGCACACCTGGTCTATCCCATTCCTTATTAATAATTTCTGTAAACCTTTTAGGTATTTGGAAAAACATCAGTACACACCGGCACTGCAAAGTATTTATCCAGTCTACACTATTTCTCTGGCACTGCAATGGTATCACAGTCATTCAGAGCAGCTAAAACCTCCCTAAGCAACACGCGGAGGTGTTCAAGCTTAAATTTAAATGTAGAAATATTAGAATCAGGTATCTTTCCTGAGTCATTAACATCACCCACTGACTGAAGCTCTCTTTCCTCAGCTTCTGCATATTGTGAGGCAGTATCAGACATCGTTCTTAAAGCGTCAGTATGCTCTGCATTTTGTCTCACCCCAGAGCTATCTCGCTTACCTCTAAGTTCAGGTAGTCTGGCTAATACCGCTGACAGTGTATTATCCATGACTGCCGCCATGTCTTGTAAAGTAAACGCTATGGGCGCCCTAGATGTACTTGGCGCCATTTGAGCGTGAGTGCCTTAAGCGGGAGTCAAAGGGTCTGACACGTGGGGAAAGTTAGTCGGCATAACTTCCCCCTCGTCAGATTCCTCTGGTGATACATTTTTTAAAGACAGTAAATGATCTTTATTGCATAAAATGAAATCAGTACATTTGGTACACATTCTAAGAGGGGGTTCCACCATGGCTTTTAAACATAATAAACAAGGAGTTTCTTCTATGTCAGACATGTTCATACAGAATAGCAATGAGACTAGCAAGCTTGGAAAACACTTTAAATCAAGTTAACAAGCAAATATAAAAAACGGTACTGTGCCTTTAAGAGAAACAAATTTTGTCAGAATTTGAAAAACAGTGAAAAAATGCAGTAAATCAAACGACATTTTTACAGTGTGTATAATAGGCTAACAGAGCATTGCACCCACTTGCAAATGGATGATTAACCCCTTAGTTCAAAAAACGGAGCAAAAAAACGAAATAGACGTTTTTTAACAGTCACAACCAACTGCCACAGCAAGCTGTGGCCCTACCTTCCCCAATAAACGACTTTGGAAAGCCTTTGGGCCCTTTAGAGATGTCCTATAGCATTCAGAGGGCCTTTGAGGGAAGCTGGATGTCACAGTTTGTAATTTTAACTGCACCAACTGTAACTTTTATACTACAACAGTGGAAATTGTTTCTAGTCAAAATTTAAGCCAGCCATGTGGAAAAAACTAGGCCCCAATAAAGTTTTAGCACCAAAGCATATATAAAAACGATTAAACATGCCAGCAAACGTTTTATATTGTAAATATCATAAGGGTATTACCCCTGGGAGTAAGCATGATACCAGTCGTTATTAAATCACTGTATTCAGGCTTAACTTACATTAATCCGGTATCAGCAGCATTTTCTAGTGTTTTCCATCTCTAGAAAAAATTATAACTGCACATACCTGATAGCAGAATAAACTGCACGCCATTCTCTCGCAGAAGTTACCTCATCTGTGTAATCCCCTCAGACATATGTGAGAATAGCAATGGATCTTAGTTACAACCTGCTAAGATCATAGAAACCTCAGGCAGATTCTTCTTCTATTTACTGCCTGAGATAAAATAGCACAACTCCGGTACTATTTAAAAATAACAAACTTTTTTTTTTTTTTTTTTTTTAAATATTTTTATTGAGGTTTGAATATGAGGCATACAAACAATCTGTGACATTTGAGAAATATACATAGAATATGCTACGAAACGTAAATATAACAGTTTATGCTCAATTAAGTAGACATATCTCTCGGTAATATGGAATCATCTATCAGTAGCCAAATATATAAACAAAAAAGAAAAAGGCAAACATATTTTCGATCCAGTTGCAAAAGAAATGTAGTAATAAAGCCTATGCAAACAATACCTCATTTTAAAGGGTAAAAGGGGGGTATATCAATTGCGTACTAGTAGTGAACGCGTTGAAATTAGAGTAAGGGTGTCATATGGGATCTGTGTCCCTAAGCCTAACCAGTAGGCTATATAAGCGGGGGGGCGGAGTTATTTATGGCCACATCAAGAATACCCAATATAATTAGAACCAGGTTGGGCTATGTCAAACCAATGCTAAAGTTATCATTATTATAAATATTGAAAAAAGGAACATCAACAGCTCTCAAATTACTGAGACATAGTATTTGCCATACAATACACATATCTAGCCAAGTACAGCATTATGTTACAACTCGGCAAGACATGGATTATAAGGTCGATTTCCAACAGTAATGCTATAGCATAGTAAAACAAGACAACATAACATGGTTATCTAGCCGCTTGGCTCTGTCTAAGTGCCTTTAATTAATCTAATATAGTTGTTGTGATAAATATTAAAATAACAAACTTTTGATTGAAGAAAATAAACTAGCTATATTTAACCACTTTCTCCTACAACATCCTTGCTTGTTGAGAGTTGCAAGAGAATGACTGGCTATGACAGTTAGGGGAGGAGCTATATTACAGCTCTGCTGTGGGTGTCCTCTTGCAACTTCCTGTTGGGAATGAGAATATCCCACAAGTAATGGATGATCCGTGGACTGGATACACCTTACAAGAGAAAAGGCCTGATGCTGCTATCTACCCCCCGTACTTTTCGGCTCACCGGAAATGTAAGTTTAGAAGCAGAGGTCATAAGACAGCTGGGGCGCGATCCGATATAGATCGCAGTTTGCGGCGCAAGCGAGGGAACCGGCGTCGCCCGCAGTTTCAGCTCGCAACTCGAGCTATCCCATATAGGTCGCCGTCAGATGCTAACGTGCCGTAAGTCTGACAAACCAGCGATGTCCAGAAATCTGCGTAAGTACAAATTTCTGGCGTCGCCAGTGACTTGCGCCACGTTAGAAACTGCCGGCGCCTATAAAACCTGACTAAAGTCTAAAACACCCGCACTGTCTAACACGCCTCCCTAACATAGCCCGCACTGTCTAACACGCCTCCCTAACATAGCCCGACACGTCTAACCCTCTATCCGCTATCCCCCCTCACTAGCCTAACAATAAAAAAGCTATTAACCCCTAAACCACCGCTCCCGTACCCCGCCGCAACCTAATAAAGTTATTAACCCCTAAACCGCCGCTCCCGTACCCCGCCGCCAGCTATATTATATCTATAACCCCCTAAAGTGAGCCCCTAACACCGCCGCCATCTATATTAAAATTATTAACCCCTAATGTAAGCCCCTTACACCGCCGCCATCTCTATTAAAATGATTAACCCCTAATTGAATCTACCTACCCCGCCGCCAGCTATATTATCTATATTAACCCTAAGTATATTATAGTTAATATAGGTATTACATTATATATATTAACTATATTAACCCTAATTATATTATGGTTAATATAGTTAATATAGTTACTATAGTATTTATATTAACTATATTAACTCTATCTAACCCTAACACCCCTAACTAAATTTATATTAAATTAATCTAATTCATTTATAAACTAAAATATTCCTATTTAAATCTAAATACTTACCTATAAAATAAACCCTAAGATAGCTACAATATAATTAATAATTACATTGTAGCTATGTTAGGGTTAATATTTATTTTACAGGTAAATTGTTAATTATTTTAACTAGGTATAATAGATATTAAATAGTTATTAACTATTTAATATCTACCTAGTTAAAATAATTACCCAATTACCTGTAAAATAAATCCTAACCTAAGTTACAAATACACCTACACTATCAATAAATTTAATAAACTACAAACATCTATCTAAAAATACAATTAAATTAACTAAACTAAATTACAAAAAAAAACAAACACTAAATTACAAAAAATAAAAAAAAGATTACAAGATATTTAAGCTAATTACACCTATTCTAAGCCCCCTAATAAAATAATAAACCCCCAAAATAAAAAAAATTCCCTGCCCTATTCTAAATTAAACAAATTTCAAAGCTCTTTACCTTACCAGCCCTTAAAAGGGCCTTTTGTGGGGCATGCCCCAAAGAATTCAGCTCTTTTGCATACAACAAATACAATCCCCCCCCCCCATTACAACCCACCACCCACATACCCCTATTCTAAAACCACCCAAACCCCCCTTAAAAAAGCCTAACACTACCCCCCTGAAGATCTCCCTACCTTGTCTTCACCACACCGGGCCGAACTCCTCATCCGATCCGGGCGATGTCTTCCTCCAAGCGGCAAAGAAGAATTCTTCCTCCGGCGATGTCTTCCTCCAAGCGGCAAAGAAGAATTCTTCCTCCGGCGACGTCTTCCTCCAAGCGGCAGCAAAGTCTTCATTCTTCCGGCGGCATCTTCAATCTTCTTTCTTCGCTCCGCCGCCGCGGAGCATCCATCCTGGCCGACTGCTGTACTTGAAATGAGGTACCTTTAAATGACGTCATCCAAGATGGCGTCCGCCAAATTCCGATTGGCTGATAGGATTCTATCAGCCAATCGGAATTAAGTTAGAAAAATCTGATTGGCTGATTGAATCAGCCAATCACATTCAAGTTCAATCCGATTGGCTGATCCAATCAGCCAATCAGATTGAGCTCGCATTCTATTGGCTGTTCCGATCAGCCAATAGAATGCGAGCTCAATCTGATTGGCTGTTCGGATCAGCCAATCGGATTGAACTTGAATCTGATTGGCTGATTCAATCAGCCAATCAGATTTTTCTAACTTAATTCCGATTGGCTGATAGAATCCTATCAGCCAATCGGAATTCGGCGGACGCCATCTTGGATGACGTCATTTAAAGGTACCTCATTCCAAGTACAGCAGTCGGCCAGGATGGATGCTCCGCGGCGGCGGAGCGAAGAAAGAAGATTGAAGATGCCGCCGGAAGAATGAAGACTTTGCTGCCGCTTGGAGGAAGACGTCGCCGGAGGAAGAATTCTTCTTTGCCGCTTGGAGGAAGACATCGCCGGAGGAAGAATTCTTCTTTGCCGCTTGGAGGAAGACATCGCCCGGATCGGATCAGGAGTTCGGCCCGGTGTGGTGAAGACAAGGTAGGGAGATCTTCAGGGGGGTAGTGTTAGGCTTTTTTAAGGGGGGTTTGGGTGGTTTTAGAATAGGGGTATGTGGGTGGTGGGTTTTAATGGGGGGGGGGGATTGTATTTGTTGTATGCAAAAGAGCTGAATTCTTTGGGGCATGCCCCACAAAAGGCCCTTTTAAGGGCTGGTAAGGTAAAGAGCTTTGAAATTTGTTTAATTTAGAATAGGGCAGGGAATTTTTTTTATTTTGGGGGTTTATTATTTTATTAGGGGGCTTAGAATAGGTGTAATTAGCTTAAATATCTTGTAATCTTTTTTTTATTTTTTGTAATTTAGTGTTTTTTTTTTGTAATTTAGTTTAGTTAATTTAATTGTATTTTTAGATAGATGTTTGTAGTTTATTAAATTTATTGATAGTGTAGGTGTATTTGTAACTTAGGTTAGGATTTATTTTACAGGTAATTGGGTAATTATTTTAACTAGGTAGATATTAAATAGTTAATAACTATTTAATATCTATTATAACTAGTTAAAATAATTAACAATTTACCTGTAAAATAAATATTAACCCTAACATAGCTACAATGTAATTATTAATTATATTGTAGCTATCTTAGGGTTTATTTTATAGGTAAGTATTTAGATTTAAATAGGAATATTTTAGTTTATAAATGAATTAGATTAATTTAATATAAATTTAGTTAGGGGTGTTAGGGTTAGATAGAGTTAATATAGTTAATATAAATACTATAGTAACTATAGTAACTATATTAACCATAATATAATTAGGGTTAATATAGTTAATATATATAATGTAATACCTATATTAACTATAATATACTTAGGGTTAATATAGATAATATAGCTGGCGGCGGGGTAGGTAGATTCAATTAGGGGTTAATCATTTTAATAGAGATGGCGGCGGTGTAAGGGGCTTACATTAGGGGTTAATAATATTAATATAGCTGGCGGCGGTATAGGGGGATTAGATTAGGGGTTAATAATTTTTATATAGGTGGCGGCGGTGTAAGGGGTCAGATTAGGGGATAGATAAGGTAGATGGCGGCGGTTTTAGGAGCTCACAGTAGGGGGTTAGTTTATGTAGATGGCGGCGGGGTCCGGGAGCGGCGGTTTAGGGGTTAATAACTTTATTAGGGATTTCGGGGGGGGGGGGGGGATCGCGGTTGACAGGTAGATAGACATTGCGCATGCGTTAGGTGTTAGGTTTATTTTAGAAGATCGCGGTTGACAGGGAGATAGACATTGCGCATGCGTTAGGTGTTAGGTTTATTTTCTAGTTAGTTTAGGGAGTTACGGGGCTCCAATAGTCAGCGTAAGGCTTCTTACGGCTGCTTTTTGTGGCGAGGTGAAAATGGAGTAAGTTTTCTCCATTTTCGCCACGTAAGTCCTTACACTGCATATTGGATACCAAACTGCGCTGGTTTGGTATACCTGCCTATGGCCCAAAAAACTACGGGCGACGGCAGAAATATACGCGCGTAACTTCTAGGTTACGCCGTATATAGGATACCAAATCAGCGTAAATATTGGCGTCGCCGGCTTTTGCGGGCGACGATTTATATCGGATCGACCCCCTGCTCCTTAACTCGTCCACCACCTCTGAGGCGGCAGACAGCAATCAGCTTGATCAGATACGATCGGGTTGATTGACACCCCCTGCTAGTGGCCGACATTGCACAAGCATTTCACTAGAAATGCTTGTGCAATGATAAATGCTGACAGCGTATGCTGTCGGCATTTATCGATGTGCGGCAGACATGATATGCTACAGCGGATCATGTCCACCCGCACATTGGTAAATCTACCCAAGGTCTAAAGAAATTCTTCCTTGCACATGAGAGATAAAAGTCTATCTTTATACACCCTTCTGGTAGGCACTGCTAAATTCATATTATTCAAATTATATCAATAATGGGACCACAAATAATTGCTTTAGTCAACTTTAGAAATTTCAAACAATTTTGAAAATATCTTCATCCACAGAGTCTTCTAAGATTTTATGATTGTTTGTGAATGAATGTCAATATGTCATGTATTGTAAATTAATCATTAGGTGAGCGGCCGCCCTGCTTTGAGCAGAGTAGACTCAGGATGCAGGTTTTTTTACTTCTATTTTTACTATTTACTAATATGGCTCCATTGTGAGAAAACTCTGTATTATACATATAATAATAACACTCTTCCCTGCATTACTTACAAAAGCATTAAAAGTATAAAATATATAAAGACACAGAGCACATTTAGTAGATTTATAAGACAACATACATTTTCATTACATACAGCTTTTTTTTTTAGAATAGGCTGCAACTAGCACTCCACACTTTTATACTGTATCTTAAATTACTTTTTTTCCACAAATGCATCTATATTCAAACTGTTAAAATCCAAATGGTTTCTTTTAATAAAACCTCTTGAACTTATAGGAAAATGTTTAGAAACTTACATGATGCTTTAAAGGGGCAATATAGTCCAAAATAAACGTTCCTGATTCAAATAGGGCATGTCATTTTAAACAACTTTCCAATTTACTTTTATCACCAATTTTGCTTTGTTCTTTTGGTATTCTTAGTTGAAAGCTAAACCTAGGAGGTTTATATGATAATTTCTTAGACCTTGAAGGCATGCATCTTATATAAATGCATTTTGACAGTGTTTCACCACTAGAGGGTGTTAGTTCATGTGTGTCATATAGCTAACACTGAGCTCACGCATGTGAAGTTACCTAGGAGTGAGCACTGATTGGCTAAACTGCAAGTCTGTCAAAATAACTGAAATAAGGGGGCAGTTCTCTGAGGCTTAGATACAAGGCAATCACAGAGGTAAAATGTGTATTAATATAACTGCGTAGGTTATGCAAAACTGGGGAATGGGTAATAAAGGGATTATCTATCTTTTAAAACAATACAAATTATGTTACTGTCCCTTTAACTTCTTGGGGTAGATTTACTAAGTGTTGAGAAAATTAAATTCGCTTTACATTACTAAATGCCGACAGCATATGCTGACGGCATTTATCATTACACAAACATATCTGAAGAAATGCTTGTGCAATGCTGCCCCCTGGTCACTAGCAGGGGCTGTCAACCATTCCAATCGTATCAGGATGATTTCAATCTGCCACCTAAAAGGTGGCGAACAGGTTAAGGAGCAGCGGTCTTATGACCGCTGCTTCTTAGCTTCCGTTTCAGGCGAGCCAGAAAGAATGGGCCTCCAAAGAAACACCCGCTGCTTCCTAAAGGGAGCCCCTTGTCTTCCACTAAATGTTGCAACACTTTGCATAGCAATGCAATCCTCATTTCTAAAGGGTTAAGGTGCATTCAGATAAACATTAAAGTATTGAAAGGAAATAGAGCTATATTTAATTTGCTGTAAGAGCATTTCTGCTACATTTGATAAAAGCGTAGCCTATTTACTCCCTAAGACATATTTATTATTTTAAAATATTAGCAATAACTAACATTGGCAAACTGTTTATTAAACATTGAATCTTGCATAATTTAACCCCTTAATGACCGGACAATTTTACAATTTTCTTACCCTTAATGACAATGGCTATTTTTACATTTCTGCAGTGTTTGTGATTAGCTGTAATTTTCCTCTTACTCATTTACTGTACCCACACATATTATATACCGTTTTTCTCGCCATTAAATGGACTTTCTAAAGATATGATTATTTTCATCATATCTTATAATTTACTATAAAACAAAATATAAAATATGAGGAAAAAATGGAAGAGAACACACTTTTTCTAACTTTGACCCCCAAAACCTGTTACACATCTACAACCACCAAAAAACACCCATGCTAAATAGTTTCTAAATTTTGTCCTGAGTATAGAAATACCCAATGTTTACATGTTATTTTCTTTTTTTGCAAGTTATAGGGCAATAAGTACAAGTAGCACTTTGCTATTTCCAAACCATTTTTTTTCAAAATTACCGCTAGTTACATTGCAACACTGATATCCCAAAGCATTGATCTACGGCCATTTTGGTATATTTCATGCCACCATTTCACCGCCAAATGCGATCAAATAAAAAAAATTGTTGACTTTTTCACAAATTTTTTCACAAACTTTAGGTTTCTCACTGAAATTATTTACAAACAACTTATGACATTATGGCATAAATGGTTGTAAATACTTCTCTGGGATCCCCTTTGTTCAGAAATAGAAGACATATATAGCTTTGGCGTTGCTTTTTGGTAATTAGAAGGCCGCTAATGGCCGCTGCACACCACATGTGTATTATGCCCAGCAGTGAAGGAGTTAATTAGGGAGCTTGTAGGGAGCTCTAAGGTTTAATTTTAGCTTTAGTGTAGTGTAGTAGACATCCCAAATTATTGATCTAGGCCCATTTTGGTATATTTCATGCCACCATTTCACCGCCAAATACGATCAAATTAAAAAAAAAATTAAAATTTTCCCAATTTTATGTTTCTCACTGAAATTATTTACAAACAGCTTGTGCAATTATGGCTCAAATGGTTGTAAATGCTTCTCTGGGATCCCCTTTGTTCAGAAATAGCAGACATATATGGCTTTGGCGTTGCTTTTTGGTAATAATAAGGCTGTTAAATGCTGCTGCGCACCACATTTGTAATACGCCCAGCAGTTAAAGGGTTAATTAGGTAGCTTGTAGGGTTAATTTTTAACTTCAGTGTAGAGATTAGCCTCCCACCTGACACATCCCACCCCCTGATCCCCCCTGACCCCCCTCAAACAGCTCTCTTCCCTCCCCCACCTCACAATTGTCACCGCCATCTTAAGTACTGGCAAAAAGTCTGCCAGTACTGAAATAAAAATATTTATTTTTATTTTTTTTTCATACAGTTTGCAGTGATGGATCCCCCCTTACCCCACAACCTCCCTGATCCCCCCCATACATCTCTCTAACCCTCTACCTATTTGCCGCCATCTTGGGTACTGGCAGCTGTCTGCCAGTACCCAATTTGCCCGCCAAAATAGTTTTCTTAACTTTTTTATATAAAATATTTGTTTTCTGTAGTGTAGCTGGCCCCCCTAAATGATCTACATCCCTCCCCCTCGAAGATCCCTTACTAAAGAATGGAGATCCCCCTGCATCTACATACGTCTTTTTTTTTTTCACTGTTGCCTGCATATTTTGTGCGCGCCCCCCACCACCCCATGCCGCAACCGCCCACCTGGCAGCAACCACCGACAATGATAGAATGGTTCAGGCATGATCAACTCAGGAACTTATAACCAAAAGCTGCTCCCACCCACCAACGAATGTGTTAAAATCAATGGCCGATGCAGAGAGGGCCACAGAGTGGCCCTTTCTACATCGGTATGTAAAATAGGGGATTGCAGTGATGCCTCAATACTGAGGCATCACTACAATCCCTTGTAAGCAGCTGGAAGCGATCATGATCGCTTCCAGCACTTCAGACAACAGAGGACGTACCAGGTAGGGGTGTTGAAAATAATCGCCACCACGATGCAACCCTCAACGATGCTGCATCGATGCAGTGAAGAGGCTGAATCGATTCACGCGGCAGTGGTAGGGTGGAATATTGTGGTACTATTACTGATTGTGCAAAGTTTTGGAAGTGGCTGCTAGCCCTAGGCTACAAACCCCCTGCGAGTCAGCGCTATCTGGGAATCTGATTTATGGAACAGCTCCAGCCTTTACGCTGCTTCCTAGCAACTTGCAAGGCACAGTGCGTAGCAACACTGGCCCCAGTAAGTGCGGCAGCTTGATTGGCAATGCCTATATACATATATGCAGGGAGTGCAGAATTATTAGGCAAGTTGTATTTTTGAGGATTAATTTTATTATTGAACAACAACCATGTTCTCAATGAACCCAAAAAACTCATTAATATCAAAGCTGAATAGTTTTGGAAGTAGTTTTTAGTTTGTTTTTAGTTATAGCTATTTTAGGGGGATATCTGTGTGTGCAGGTGACTATTACTGTGCATAATTATTAGGCAACTTAACAAAAAACAAATATATACCCATTTCAATTATTTATTTTTACCAGTGAAACCAATATAACATCTCAACATTCACAAATATACATTTCTGACATTCAAAAACAAAACAAAAACAAATCAGTGACAATATAGCCACCTTTCTTTGCAAGAACACTCAAAAGCCTGACATCCATGGATTCTGTCAGTGTTTTGATCTGTTCACCATCAACATTGCGTGCAGCAGCAACCACAGCCTCCCAGACACTGTTCAGAGAGGTGTACTGTTTTCCCTCCTTGTAAATCTCACATTTGATGATGGACCACAGGTTCTCAATGGGGTTCAGATCAGGTGAACAAGGAGGCCATGTCATTAGATTTTCTTCTTTTATACCCTTTCTTGCCAGCCACGCTGTGGAGTACTTGGATGCGTGTGATGGAGCATTGTCCTGCATGAAAATCATGTTTTTCTTGAAGGATGCAGACTTCTTCCTGTACCACTGCTTGAAGAAGGTGTCTTCCAGAAACTGGCAGTAGGACTGGGAGTTGAGCTTGACTCCATCCTCAACCCGAAAAGGCCCCACAAGCTCATCTTTGATGATACCAGCCCAAACCAGTACTCCACCTCCACCTTGCTGGCGTCTGAGTCGGACTGGAGCTCTCTGCCCTTTACCAATCCAGCCACGGGCCCATCCATCTGGCCCATCAAGACTCACTCTCATTTCATCAGTCCATAAAACCTTAGAAAAATCAGTCTTGAGATATTTCTTGGCCCAGTCTTGACGTTTCAGCTTGTGTGTCTTGTTCAGTGGTGGTTGTCTTTCAGCCTTTCTTACCTTGGCCATGTCTCTGAGTATTGCACACCTTGTGCTTTTGGGCACTCCAGTGATGTTGCAGCTCTGAAATATGGCCAAACTGATGGCAAGTGGCATCTTGGCAGCTGCACGCTTGACTTTTCTCAGTTCATGGGCAGTTATTTTGCGCCTTGGTTTTTCCACACGCTTCTTGCGACCCTGTTGACTATTTTGAATGAAATGCTTGATTGTTCGATGATCACGCTTCAGAAGCTTTGCAATTTTAAGAGTGCTGCATCCCTCTGCAAGATATCTCACTATTTTTTACTTTTCTGAGCCTGTCAAGTCCTTCTTTTGATCCATTTTGCCAAAGGAAAGGAAGTTGCCTAATAATTATGCACACCTGATATAGGGTGTTGATGTCATTAGACCACACCCCTTTTCATTACAGAGATTCACATCACCTAATATGCTTAATTGGTAGCAGGCTTTCGAGCCTATACAGCTTGGAGTAAGACAACATGCATAAAGAGGATGATGTGGTCAAAATACTCATTTGCCTAATAATTCTGCACACAGTGTATATATATATAGCTTCATTGGCAATCAAGCTGCTGCACTCACTAGGGCTGGGCAGGTGTTGCTACGCACTGTGGCTTTCAAGTTGCTAGGAAGCAGAGATGGGGCAGCTGTTCCACAGTCCTCACAGTGATATCATCAGCAGCAGACTAATAGCGCATCAATAAGATAACTTGCGCTCATGCTGAGAGTGACATCAGGCACAGCGCCTCCCCCTCACTAGCGAGAGCAGGAAGAGGAGAGGTTAAGATAACAGGTACCACGTGAGAAGAACTGTCTCCTTCCTAGTTCCTAGTAGTTGTCACTTGTCGGAAGCTGAGCTTTTTATGTCTATGAAGCGGGCCACTGATCCTGGGTGCCAGGCGGCCGTATGATGCATGTCATGATGTTAGTGTTGCAGGGCTGGAGACGGAGTTGCATTCAGGGACACAGTGCAGGACAATTATCCCGTGAGCAGTAGCAGACAGGGCAGTAAAACAAAGACGCAACAAGAAGGAACAGCATGAAGTGTGTTGGGATCCTGGCTTTATTTTGTGTAGTAACTATCTGCTCAGTACGGTAAGTGCTGAAAGTAAACTGTGTTCTGTAAAAGGGGCTGGAGTAAGTTTTGTGGCAGCTAAGGGGAGGAGGGGTAAGTTGTGTAATACACAATGAGGGAGATAGTGAACTTGTGTGAGTGTGCTCTCATACATGTATCTGGTAGTTGTGTGAATGTCCTTTCACTCATTGTGTATCGTGCAGTTGTGTGAGTGCTCTCTCACCCATATGTATACGTCTATCCTTATGCATTAATTTATTAACCCCTCACCTTCCAGCTGCAATACATTACTCTGAGCCAAAGATAAAAACTTGTATACATGCACCAAGCATCACTATATAATACACCATCATTTACCCCTTACCACCTGAATCCCCTACCAAACCTCTCAAAACACTAACTTTACCATCCCCCACTAAGATAATACCTTATACCACTACCACCAGCCTTGCAAACTGCTAAAAGCACTAACTGAATTAGTTATTAGACAACTTTATTACTTTGTCAGTGTTTTAGTATTGACAAAATATTGGTATAATCATCTTAGTTTGAAGTGTAGTTCTGTTATTTTTTTTTTTTATTCTCCTATAGACAACATTAGACAATGACTGTGTGTGCGTGCAGATATATTATATATATATATATATATATATATATGTATATATAGTGTGTATATACTGTGTGTAATATATATATATATATATGTATATATAGTGTGTATATACTGTGTGTATATATATATATATATATATATATATATTGTTTGTATGTGTGTATATATATATATATATATATATAAAATATGGAATAGAACAAGATCATGAAAATCATGGGCAGTAATCGTGATGCATTGCGATGCATCGTAGAATCGAATCGTTACGATGATAATCGTAATCGAATCGAATCGTGAGACAAGTGAAGATGCGCAGCTCTAGTACCAGGTACGTCAATTGTCGTTAAGGGAAGATTTTTCTATGACGTACCTGGTACGTCCTCTGTCATTAAGGGGTTAAAGAGGAATAACACAACACTTGACTAACCTGTATGTTTCTCAAAAAAGAAATTGTCCATTTTATAGTGCACAGATTAGGAGGCAGAGGAAATGACTTACAGTAAGAGCTGACCTGAAATGTGATTGGTCAGCTTCAACTATTGCATGCTGGTAGATGTAGTACTCTTCTGTTTCATTATCTAGGACTGTGGAATACAGCTGCCTATGTCTTAATGATAATTTTACATTGAAGGGGTAGGAAGAAGAGGGTCTAAAAATAATATTGCTGTCTGGGGCAGTTTAAGATTTGCCCATGAAGGTGGGAGAAAAAAAAAGGAAATAAAAAGTGTTTTTAAGGTGGTATTTTAAAAATGGATAATTCCATTTAGAAAAGCACAAACATTAAAAATAAAATTGCCCTACCAAAATAAAAATTACTCAGAATAATTAAGAGACTGAAAAATAAAATTAAAGGGACAGTCTACCATAGAATTGTTATTGTTTTAAAAGATAGATAATCCCTTTATTACCCATTCCCCAGTTTTGCATAACCAACACAGTTATATTAATGTACTTTTTACCTCTGTGATTACCTTGTATCTAGGAACCTTCTTCCAGCCCCCTAATCACATGACTGTGACTGTTTATTACCTATTGTCTTAAATTTAGCATTGTTTTGTGCTAAATCTTAAATAACCCCCTGTGCCTGAACACAGTGTTATCTATCTGGCCCACGTGTACTTTCTGTCTCTTTGTGTTGAAAAGAGATTTAAAAAGCCTGTGATAAGAGGTAGCCCTCAAAGGCTTAGAAATTAGCATATGAGCCTACCTATGTTTAGTTTAAACTAAGAATACCAAGAGAAAAAAACAAATTTGATGATAAAAGTAAATTGGAAAGTCAATTAAAATTAAAAGTCCTATCTGAATAATGAAAGTTTAATTTATACTAGACTGTCCCTTTAAGAAAAACAATAATAATAATAAGACATTTGGGGGCATTTGAAAGGTCATTACCCTCACTGCCCCCATGGAACAGTCAACACTGCTCCTGATCATAAAAAAAACTCCCCTTCAGAAAATAACCTGATGGTGTCTGAGTCTGAAAAATATAAAGGGCATCCTAAGGTGTTCTGCTCTCTGATGATGCAGAAGAACCTGATAATGTAACTTTTGGATGACTTTCAGATATACTTGGAAGAGGCATAGCTACCACAAGCGTCTGTTCTCAGCCCCTTTTAGTGAGTGTTCCAGCCTAAAGTCATCAACAGTGCTAAAATTGGCAGCTTCTGATCTATGACTCCAAGAAGGTGATCACTAGGGATCTACACCAAAACAGAGCACAAGAGCGGAAGTTCCCTGGAATGATAAGCAAAGAATTCAGCATTTAGCAGTGGCGAGAAGTGGCACCCCTCTACCGGATTGCTCTATTCTTTCCAGTGTGGGTTTCTACCTCCCCTTCGTTTTGCCATATTCTTACCTCATAGGATTGAGGTTATGTCTCCTAAGTAGGAATTCCTTCTGCTTTTATTATCAGCAAGTTGTGTTTTCCCTTATAACGACCTACAGTTGATACTACGTGTTCCCTCACATCCTGATATATTGATATATAAGCATCTGAACGTTTTGTGGCTACAGTGTGTTTTCTTGCACATTGCAACATATTTGAACATTTTATTGTTATTCATTAATTCATTCCCTCCTCCTGCGCTGGAAAAATTCTTTTCTGTATGCTTATATATACACACATACATACAGTATCTCACAAAAGTGAGTACACCCCTCACATTTCTGTAAATATTTTATTATATCTTTTCATGTGACAACACTGAAGAAATGACACTTTGCTACAATGTAAAGTAGTGAGTTTATAGCCTGTGTAACAGTGTAAATTTACTGTCCCCTCAAAATAACTCAACACACAGCCATTAAAGGGACATTATACACTCATTTTTTCTTTGCATAAATGTTTTGTAGATGATCTATTTATATAGCCCATAAAGTTTTTTTTAAAAATAAATGTATAGTTTTGCTTATTTTTAAATAACATTGCTCTGATTTTCAGACTCCTAACCAAGCCCCAAAGTTTTATGTGAATACTGTCAGCTACCTACTCCAGGTTGCTCCTGTTTGTGTAAAGGATCTTTTCATATGCAAAAGAAGGGGGAGGGGGGGAGTGTCTTATTTGCCACTTGCAGTGGGCTTTCCAGCTACCTTTTCAACAGAGCCAAACTGACAGCTTCTAAGTATGTTTTTAAACAGTTTTATACTGGATTTTTATATCAGTATCTGTGCATCTTATTCTTTATAGTAGTGTCTATTACATGCAGTTATATGAAAATGAGTGTATACTGTCCCTTTAATGTCTAAACCATTGGCAACAAAAGTGAGTACACCCCTAAGTGGAAATGTCCAAATTGGGCCCAAAGTATCACTATTTTGCGTGGCCACCATTATTTTCCAGCACTGCCTTAAGCCTATTGGGCATGGAATTCACCAGAGCTTCACAGGTTGCCACTGGAGTCTTCTTCCACTCCTCCATGATGACATCACAGAGCGCTCCCCCACCTTCCATTTGAGGATGCCCCATAGATGCTTAATAGGGTTTAGGTGTGGAGACATGCTTGGCCAGTCCATCACCTTTACCCTCAGCTTCTTTAGCAAGGCAGTGGTCATCTTGGAGGTGTGTTTGGGGTCGTTATCATGTTGGAATACTGCCCTGCGGCACAGTCTATAAAGGGAGGGGATCATGCTCTGCTTCAGTATGTAACATTACATGTTTGTATTCATGGTTCCATCAATGAGCTGTAACTCCCCAGTGCCGGTAGCACTAATGCAGGCCCAGACCATGACACTCCCACCACCATGCTTAACTGTAGGCAAGACACACTTGTCTTTGTACTCCTTACCTGGTTGGCGCAACACACGCTTGACACCATATGAACCAAATAAGTTTATCTTGGTCTCATCGGACCACAGGACATGATTCCGGCTTCCTCCTGGGACGACAGCCCTACAGACAAATTTGATGCAGTGTGCGGCATATGGTCTGAGCACTGACAGGCTGACCCCCCACCCCTTAAACCTCTGCATCAACGCTGGCAGCACTCATACGTATATTTCCCAAAGAAAACCTGCGGATATGACGCTGAGCAGGTACACTCAACTTCTTTGTTCGACCATGGCGAGGCCTGTTTTGAGTGGAACCTGTCCTGTAAAACCGCTGTATGGTCTTGCCCACCGTGCTGCAGCTCAGTTTCAGGGTCTTGGCAATTGTTTGTATGTGTGTATATATATATATATATATAAAATATGGAATAGAACAAGATCATGAAAATCATGGGCAGTAATCGTGATGCATGGCAATGCATCGTAGAATCGAATCGTTACGATGATAATCGTAATCGAATCGAGAGACAAGTGAAGATGCGCAGCTCTAGTACCAGGTACGTCAATTGTCGTTAAGGGAAGATTTTTCTATGACGTACCTGGTACGTCCTCTGTCATTAAGGGGTTAAAGAGGAATAACACAACACTTGACTAACCTGTGTGTTTCTCAAAAAAGAAATTGTCCATTTTATAGTGCACAGATTAGGAGGCAGAGGAAATGACTTATAGTAAGAGCTGACCTGAAATGTGATTGGTCAGCTTCAACTATTGCATGCTGGTAGATGTAGTACTCTTCTGTTTCATTATCTAGGACTGTGGAATACAGCTACCTATGTCTTAATGATAATTTTACATTGAAGGGGTAGGAAGAAGAGGGTCTAAAAATAATATTGCTGTCTGGGGCAGTTTAAGATTTGCCCATGAAGGTGGGAGAAAAAAAAAGGAAATAAAAAGTGTTTTTAAGGTGGTATTTTAAAAATGGATAATTCCATTTAGAAAAGCACAAACATTAAAAATAAAATTGCCCTACCAAAATAAAAATTACTCAGAATAATTAAGAGACTGAAAAATAAAATTAAAGGGACAGTCTACCATAGAATTGTTATTGTTTTAAAAGATAGATAATCCCTTTATTACCCATTCCCCAGTTTTGCATAACCAACACAGTTATATTAATATACTTTTTACCTCTGTGATTACCTTGTATCTAGGAACCTTCTTCCAGCCCCCTAATCACATGACTGTGACTGTTTATTACCTATTGTCTTAAATTTAGCATTGTTTTGTGCTAAATCTTAAATAACCCCCTGTGCCTGAACACAGTGTTATCTATCTGGCCCACGTGTACTTTCTATCTCTTTGTGTTGAAAAGAGATTTAAAAAGCCTGTGATAAGAGGTAGCCCTCAAAGGCTTAGAAATTAGCATATGAGCCTACCTATGTTTAGTTTAAACTAAGAATACCAAGAGAAAAAAGCAAATTTGATGATAAAAGTAAATTGGAAAGTCAATTAAAATTAAAAGTCCTATCTGAATAATGAAAGTTTAATTTATACTAGACTGTCCCTTTAAGAAAAACAATAATAATAATAAGACATTTGGGGGCATTTGAAAGGTCATTACCCTCACTGCCCCCATGGAACAGTCAACACTGCTCCTGATCATAAAAAAAACTCCCCTTCAGAAAATAACCTGATGGTGTCTGAGTCTGAAAAATATAAAGGGCATCCTAAGGTGTTCTGCTCTCTGATGATGCAGAAGAACCTGATAATGTAACTTTTGGATGACTTTCAGATATACTTGGAAGAGGCATAGCTACCACAAGCGTCTGTTCTCAGCCCCTTTTAGTGAGTGTTCCAGCCTAAAGTCATCAACAGTGCTAAAATTGGCAGCTTCTGATCTATGACTCCAAGAAGGTGATCACTAGGGATCTACACCAAAACAGAGCGCAAGAGCGGAAGTTCCCTGGAATGATAAGCAAATAATTCAGCATTTAGCAGTGGCGAGAAGTGGCACCCCTCTACCGGATTGCTCTATTCTTTCCAGTGTGGGTTTCTACCTCCCCTTCGTTTTGCCATATTCTTACCTCATAGGATTGAGGTTATGTCTCCTAAGTAGGAATTCCTTCTGCTTTTATTATCAGCAAGTTGTGTTTTCCCTTATAACGACCTACAGTTGATACTACGTGTTCCCTCACATCCTGATATATTGATATATAAGCATCTGAACGTTTTGTGGCTACAGTGTGTTTTCTTGCACATTGCAACATATTTGAACATTTTATTGTTATTCATTAATTCATTCCCTCCTCCTGCGCTGGAAACATTCTTTTCTGTATGCTTATATATACACACATACATACAGTATCTCACAAAAGTGAGTACACCCCTCACATTTCTGTAAATATTTTATTATATCTTTTCATGTGACAACACTGAAGAAATGACACTTTGCTACAATGTAAAGTAGTGAGTTTATAGCCTGTGTAACAGTGTAAATTTACTGTCCCCTCAAAATAACTCAACACACAGCCATTAAAGGGACATTATACACTCATTTTTTCTTTGCATAAATGTTTTGTAGATGATCTATTTATATAGCCCATAAAGTTTTTTTTAAAAATAAATGTATAGTTTTGCTTATTTTTAAATAACATTGCTCTGATTTTCAGACTCCTAACCAAGCCCCAAAGTTTTATGTGAATACCGTCAGCTACCTACTCCAGGTTGCTCCTGTTTGTGTAAAGGGTCTTTTCATATGCAAAAGAAGGGGGAGGGGGGGGGAGTGTCTTATTTGCCACTTGCAGTGGGCTTTCCAGCTACCTTTTCAACAGAGCCAAACTGACAGCTTCTAAGTATGTTTTTAAACAGTTTTATACTGGATTTTTATATCAGTATCTGTGCATCTTATTCTTTATAGTAGTGTCTATTACATGCAGTTATATGAAAATGAGTGTATACTGTCCCTTTAATGTCTAAACCATTGGCAACAAAAGTGAGTACACCCCTAAGTGGAAATGTCCAAATTGGGCCCAAAGTATCAATATTTTGTGTGGCCACCATTATTTTCCAGCACTGCCTTAAGCCTATTGGGCATGGAATTCACCAGAGCTTCACAGGTTGCCACTGGAGTCTTCTTCCACTCCTCCATGATGACATCACAGAGCGCTCCCCCACCTTCCATTTGAGGATGCCCCACAGATGCTTAATAGGGTTTAGGTGTGGAGACATGCTTGGCCAGTCCATCACCTTTACCCTCAGCTTCTTTAGCAAGTCAGTGGTCATCTTGGAGGTGTGTTTGGGGTCGTTATCATGTTGGAATACTGCCCTGCGGCACAGTCTATAAAGGGAGGGGATCATGCTCTGCTTCAGTATGTAACATTACATGTTTGTATTCATGGTTCCATCAATGAGCTGTAACTCCCCAGTGCCGGTAGCACTAATGCAGGCCCAGACCATGACACTCCCACCACCATGCTTAACTGTAGGCAAGACACACTTGTCTTTGTACTCCTTACCTGGTTGGCGCAACACACGCTTGACACCATATGAACCAAATAAGTTTATCTTGGTCTCATCGGACCACAGGACATGATTCCGGCTTCCTCCTGGGACGACAGCCCTACAGACAAATTTGATGCAGTGTGCGGCATATGGTCTGAGCACTGACAGGCTGACCCCCCACCCCTTAAACCTCTGCATCAACGCTGGCAGCACTCATACGTATATTTCCCAAAGAAAACCTGCGGATATGACGCTGAGCAGGTACACTCAACTTCTTTGTTAGACCATGGCGAGGCCTGTTTTGAGTGGAACCTGTCCTGTGAAACCGCTGTATGGTCTTGCCCACCGTGCTGCAGCTCAGTTTCAGGGTCTTGGCAATCTTCTTATAGCCTAGGCCATCTTTATGTAGAGCAACATTTTTTTTTTTCAGATCCTCAGAGAGTTCTATGCCATGAGGTGCCATGTTGAATTTCCAGTGACCAGTATGACAGAGTGTGAGAGCGATAACACCAAATTTAACACACCTGCTCCCCATTCACACCTGAGACCTTGTAACACTAACGAGTCACATAACACTGGGGAGGGAAAATGGCTGATTGCGCCCAATTTGGACATTTCCACTTGGGGTGTACTCACTTTTGTTGCCAACGGTTTAGACATTAATGGCTGTGCGTTGAGTTATTTTGAGGGGACAGCAAATTTACACTGTTATACAGGCTGTACACTTACTACATTACATTGTAGCAAAGTGTCATTTCTTCAGTGTAGTCACTGTGAGGGGTGTACTCACTTTTGTGGGATACTGTACATATTTATGTGTTAATATGTGTATGTACATCTATTAATATATACATGAATATAATCAAATAAATATATATTTATATTTGCTGCCCCCTTCGCTGCGCAGAGATGGCATCAGAACAAGGCTCCCATAGGAGCCTATGGAAGCGTACTCTCGTGAGCACAATGCTTCCCAGCAATGCAAATGCAAGGGAATCTTTTCTTTGTTTTAGGTAAAGACATCCCACCAACATCTATGTTAATTTTTTTCATGTTAATATATATGCTTTATTTCAAATTATAGTACAATATAGCATACAGAGAACTAAAATAAAAATTAACATAACAAATGACGGTTAATATCTGACGCATAAACCGTTTCCCTGTGAAATCTCTGGTACTCATGAAGATTAAAGAAATACATTAAACCTGTGTCCATTGTTACCTGGAAAGTGGTCCATGGCAAAGGTAATCAATAGGTTTAGCAGAGACATGCTGGTATATACAGACGTGGCTGAAAGTATTGGTACCATTGCCTTTATATTTGGTACCCAATCTTTTTTATTTAATAAAGACATTCTAAATCAACCTGGATAACATGATTGATACCCTTTAAAAGTCCCAATAAAGAATTGTTTTGTAGTGATACTTCAAGCAGATCACAGGTGTCTTCAATCTTAAAATCACTCATTCAGCCAGTTAAAAAGGATACAAGCACTCTCTGCTGTTGTGTGTTATTGTGTGTATCACAATGAATATGGAAAAGAGAAGGAAAACCATAAAGTTGTCTGAGGAGGTTAGAAAGAAGGTAACAACCAAGCATGTTCAAAGTAAAGGCTACAGGACCATCTCTAAAGAACTTTATGTTCCTATGAGCACTGTTGCCAATATTATTAAGAAGTTTACGGCACATGGTCCTGTAGTCAACTTTTCTGGACGTGGCGGCTAGAGGACAATTGGTCCAAGAACGATGAGAATGATTATTTGATTGGTGAAGAAAGAACTAAGGACAACCTCAAAACAAATCCAATCCGACGCTGAAGTTCAAGTTGCAACAGTTTTAAAATTCACCATCTGTCGCTGTCTGAATGAAAATGGGCTCCATAGTAGAAGACCTGGGAAGACCCCACTTCTAAGAGAGAAACAAAGATGCCACACTGGAGTTTGCCAAAATGCATGTTGACAAGCCAGTCTTTTTGAAGTATTTCCTTTGGACAGACAAAACAAAAGTAGAGCTTGTTGGCAAATCACAATTCCTCCATATTTACAGAAGGGAAAAAAAAAGATTTTAAAGAAAAGAATACCATTCCTACTGTGAAACATGAAGGAGGCTCAGTGATGTTTTGGGGTTGCTTTGCTGTCTCTAGAACTAGGTGTCAAGAATCTATGCAGGGCAAGATGGAATCAGAAGACTATCAAGGCATTCTGGAGCAAAACGTACTCCGCTGTATCCCAGTCATAGGTCCTCCAACAGGAGGCATTCTAGAGCAAAACTTACTCCCCAGTGTCAGAAAGTTGTGTCTCAGTCGCAGGTCATGGGTCCACCAGCAGGATAATACCCAAAACATACCTCAAAAAGCACACAAGAATAGATGAGACGAAAACACTGGACTGTTCCGAGTCCTAGTCTGAATCCTATCGAACATCTGACAAAAGAGCTGAAACTTGCAGCTGGGAAAAGGCACCCATCAAACATGATAGAACTGGAGCAGTTTGCTCAACAGTGGGACAAAATCCCAGTCGAAAAGTGTAGAAATCTTATTCAGTGCTAGAGAAATCGACTGATTGCAGTTAATGTCTCCAATGAATATGCTACAAATATTCGGTGATGAGTACCAATAATTTAGTCTTTGTCATTCTCATTTGTTTTACTGTTTATAAATCAAGTCATAAATCAAGTTTCTGTTCTATTACATTTGAAATAAGGAATGGTGGATACCAAATACTGTACCTATATATTTACTTAGTTTAGAAAAAAAATAGCTTTTCCCTAAATGTGGAAGGATACAAATACACATCTGTAGTTCTATTTAGGGAACAGAGTAACAAAGAAAACCTATAAACAACATGGTAAAATTGCAAAATAATGTTCTTTCAATTCACTAAAACATACGTATGAAATCAACATTCTTAAACAAAGAGAGGAATAAAATAAGGAAGGGAAAGTTAAAGGCAGGTGAGTATTTTCAAAATGCAATCGTGTATATTAAAAAGGTAGGTTAGGTTTTAATTCTCAAATAATATATTATAAAAAAAAAATTAAATTGGCCATTGAGAAATAAAAATATCGCTCTATAGGGGCGAATTATCAAGCTGCCCCTGTTTCCTCGCGAGCCTTCAGGCTCATCGGAAACAGCAGTTATGAAGCAGCGGTCTAAAGACCGCTGATCCATAACTTGTCCGCCTGCTCTGAGGCTGCGGACATCAATCTGCCTGATCCTATACGATCTGGCTGATTGACACCCCCTGCTAGCGGCCGATTGGACACGAATCTACAGGGGGTGGCATTGCACAAGCAGTTCACAAGAACTGCTTGTGCAATGATAAATGCCAACAGTATATGCTGTCTGCATTTATCGATGTGCGGGGGACATGATACGCTTCATCGTATCATGTCCGTCCGCACTTTAATAAATCGGCCCCAATGGATACATAAACATTGATCTGCTGTAGCCAGACTTGTAGTGTAGGGACTGATTTTCAATATTTCCAATATTTTGGTATAAGTTGTATAAGTTGTATATTATCATTGAGTATTATTTCAAATAGCTTTGCATGAGCCCTCAACTATCATTTAGGAATGTCACTAAAAAGGAGCACCATAGGATCTAAGGGGATAACACATCCGACTCCGAGTAATTTGATAATAGAAGTAAATTGGAAAGTTGTTTAAAAGTATATGCTCTATCTCAATCATGAAACAAAAAAATTGGTTTTATGTCCCTTTAATGTATTTTGTGCTGGCATCCATGTGATAAAACAATTCCGGGCCCTTTCTAGATGCTGATAAGGTTTGCTCTGCTTTGGAAACTGCATATTTAGTACCACTGTGACACTTTACTTTATCCTGCTGACTATAGCAACTCTTTCCTGTTCTTCTTACGGTACTAGTCCCATGATGCCTCACCAAAACACAGCTAGAAAAGCCACCTGATATTCTGAGTCTCCTATCTACAATGAACAACCAAGGTTGCTTTTGTTTTTTTTACAATAAAGAATAAAAAAAGGTATCAAGTTAAATTTGTTTAAAGATTGTGCAGAGTCAATAAAATACAATGTTACGATGCACACTGTGTTCTCACACTAGTTCCTCTGCTAAAACCAAGGGATAGTATGTGTTGTACTTGGACATCTGATATGAAGTACTGGAAACAAACAATATATTTCTTTGTCTATCGTATGGATATGAAAACAGAATTTATGCTTAGCTGATAAATTTCTTTCTTTTGCGATGTACCGACTCCACGGATTCATCCTAACTTGTGGGATATTGTCCTTCCTGACAGGAAGTAGCAAAGAGAGCACCACAGCAGAGCTGTCTATATAGCTCCCCCCTTAACTCCACCCCCCAGTCATTCGACCGAAGGCCAAGGAAGAAAAGGAGAAACTATAAGGTGCAGAGGTGACTGAAGTTTACATAAAAAAATACTATCTGTCTTGAATAGACAGGTCGGGCCGTGGACTCGGTACATCGCAAAAGAAAGAAATTTATCAGGTAAGCATAAATTCTGTTTTCTTTTGCAAGATGTACTGAGTCCACAGATTCATCCTAACTTGTGGGATACCAATACCAAAGCTTTAGGACACGGATGAAGGGAGGAACAAGACAGGAACCTAAACGGAAGGCACCACTGCTTGCAAAACCTTTCTCCCAAAAATAGCCTCCGAAGAAGCAAAAGTATCAAATTTGGAAAATTTGGAAAAGGTATGAAGCGAAGACCAAGTCGCAGCCTTACAAATCTGTTCAACAGAAACATCATTTTTAAAAGTCCATGTGGAAGCCACCGCTCTAGTGGAGTGAGCTGTAATTCTTTCAGGAGGCTGCTCTCCAGCAGTATCATAAGCCAAACGGATGATGCTTTTCAGCCAAAAGGAAAGAGAGGTAGCCGTAGCCTTTTGACCTCTACGCTTTCAAGCATAGACAACAAACAAAGAAGATGATTGGCGAAAATCTTTGGTTGCCTGCAAATAAAACTTCAAGGCACGAACCATGTCCAAGTTGTGCAACTTAGAAGAAGGATTAGGACAATTTCCTGATTGATATTCCTGTTAGAAACAACCTTAGGGAGGAACCCAGGTTTGGTACGCAAAACCACCTTATCAGCATGGAAAACAAGATAAGGCGAGTCGCATTGTAATGCAGATAGTTCAGAAACTCTTCGAGCTGAAGAGATAGCAACTAGAAACAGAACTTTCCAAGTTCAGTCATTATAGATTTTCATTTTGTTCTGTGAAGGACTGTAGGCGCCTGATCTATTCTTGTGTTATGAAGAATATTCTTTAAAGGTTACTTTTGCTTTTACTACTGCATTATCGGCTTCCTTCCACACAAGTGATAAGCAAGCAGGGGGTTTTCACAAAATAATCACTATAAAATGTTATACAGCTAAATAATGTATAGATTTAAACCATTCTTATATCCCTTTAATTCTGAACTACAATTATTTGTGACAATTATCTTGTAACTCTCAACAACGAAAAAACTCTAACAAGCAAAACCTTCAGCCTAAAGGTCTGCTATCACAATTAGCTAAATTTACTGTCATGTGATTTCTCAATAAGGTGGATTGATCGGTTTAGGGTATCTGCAGGCTTCAGAATAAATGGGAGATGCACAGTTACATCTGGAATCATGATAGCTTAAAAAAAAAAAAAATCTTACTGAGCTCTCATCTCCATTTCAAAACCTGCAAGTTTAAGTTTCAAACTGGAAAGGTTCCTAGACTTCTGGGAATTTATCAACATTGTTTTATTGCAATGCATTATTAATGTTTCCATTACACAAATCATGCTGGAGATTTAAAAAACTGCTGAGAAATTGGTTGTTGTTTTTTTAGAAATAGCCAGATAATGACAGTCTGAACTTTTGGCTATTTTTAAAGGAACCAGATACAAGTACAAAGCCCCAAATCTGGAATTCCAAAATCCAAACTTATTAATTAATTATTTTTTTTTAAATAATGTTATCAAGAATTACTATTTTTACGTGCCTGTAATTCTCTCTGTGTCTTTGGTTTGTATTTTTGTGTTCTAAAATGCAAATAGTCTTATATTTATTTTAAAAAAAATATTAGACACATAAAGCATAGTATGTGTCTTCAAGCACTTACCCTAGGACAGTGATGGTGAACTTATGGCACGTGTGCCACAGCTGGCACGCAGAGGTCTTTCTGTTGGCACACAAGCCATAAATTCACAAGCATTGTGCACTGTGTTCACTAACAGACTTAGGAAACGTTCCCTGTAAAGTATGCAGCAAGCCATGCCCACATATTACGTTATCTTTTGAGACAAAATCTGTTAATTAGCTCACAGAGTTGTATGAAGCTTATACATATACCCAATGGCCCTTATTTATATGGCCACACTATTGTTTGCAACCATGTTTATTAACACTCTTTCACATAATGATATATGCACAAAATAATGGTACTGTTTGAATCTGTTGATTCTGCTAAAAAAAATATACATATATATATATATATATATATGTGTGTGTGTCTGTGTGTGTGTCTGTGTGTGTGTGTGTGTGTGTGTCTGTGTGTGTGTGTCTGTGTGTCTCTGTGTGTGTGTCTGTGTGTGTGTGTGTGTGTGTGTGTGTCTGTGTGTGTGCCTGTGTGTGTGTGTCTCTGTGTGTGTGTCTGTGTGTGTGTGTCTCTGTGTGTGTGTCTGTGTGTGTGTGTGTCTGTGTGTGTGTGTATCTCTGTGTGTGTGTCTGTGTGTGTGTGTCTGTGTGTGTGTGCCTGTGTGTGTGTGTCTGTGTGTGTGTGTCTGTGTGTCTCTGTGTGTGTGTCTGTGTGTGTGTGTGTCTGTGTGTGTGTGTGTGTCTGTGTGTGTCTGTGTGTGTGCCTGTGTGTGTGTGTCTCTGTGTGTGTGTGTGTCTGTGTGTGTGTGTCTCTGTGTGTGTGTCTGTGTGTGTGTGTGTCTGTGTGTGTGTGTATCTCTGTGTGTGTGTGTGTCTGTGGTGGGAGGGTTCTCATTGAAAATTACCTACATTGTGTGAGCAGCATTTAATAATAGCTCAGCACAGGGGTGGGAAATGGCTCAACAGATGAGGGGTTACATCTTATATAACAAAGATAAACTAAGAATTCTTCCACAGACAGGCTATGGAGGGGAAATTATAGAACAAAGTGAAATAAGGTGTACAAAAATATATACAAACAGAATTACATTAAGAAAGGTGAGAATTTTTTGTTTATTCTATTAAAACATAAGGTGGATGTGGTCAGCTACTTCGCTACGTGTAGTACTGAGAAGAGAAAACGACTTATACAGAAGGTAAAAATAAAAAGAACACGGAAGGAGAAATAAGAAAAAATATTAGAAAAGAGTAATTTTTATGTTGCAATTTTCTGTGAATCTCAAAATTTTGTGTTTTCCTTTTTTTTATTCCTAATGTTATGCTTTGTCATCTTTTCACCAAAGTCTGAAAAAAGAACCAGTAATTTAACATTGTTCATCTGATTCTAAACCCGGTGCTAAAGTTATTTTTACATACATTTTTAGCTTCATTACTGTGAGCTATCGGTGCAAATCATATTTTCCTGCACACCAAGCATTGTATGCTGTGCTGTACAGTGCTACATTTATAACGTGCGCAGGACAGCGACAACCTTGAACAGAAGAGGAAAACATCCCATGAGAAACAATCAATACTAAACACACTTTTATACAAAGTGCACTATGGATAGTAAAAAGCAGATAAACATAAGAGAAGTGTGAGGGCTTATAGCAGTATCTCAACCAGGTACCATAATATCTGTGTCACACAAGATTATCACTGTTTGGAAGCTCTACCATGCTGTCTCTCTGTGTTGTAAATGTTCACAAATGAAAATCCTGTTTTTAAAAATACTTTTAAAAACAGGGGCACTTTCATTCATTAAAGTTTACATAGCAGCTGTTTTTTTAAAATACTTACCTATTCTTCCATCTTCCTCCAATCACGGCTTTCCCCCCAGAGCAAACAATGCTTGAGGCCACGCCGTGATTGGAGGAAGCTGGATTTGTCATTTCAGACGTAAGAAAAGACGACCTGGGGGCGGGGAATCACTGCTCCGGTGTTCCACACTTGAAAGGAATAAACAGATTTGTTTACCCCTGCTATAATCTAACATTACTGAAAATGCTGATCATTAGGACAACTAGACACTGTATGAAACCCTACTTTAAAAATACTATTCCTCCTTAGTGAACATGTAAACTGCACAAAATACATCTTGCACTATGTCCAATTACTTAAAGTTAAGTGACATAGTAGATAAGGTTGAAAAAAAGACATAAGTCAATTGTGTTCCATCTACACAAATCTTAATTTATCTACAATAAAAGCTCCAGTTGATATTAAATTAATCCCATTAAAAAGGTGACCCATTTAACACCAGCAATAATATCCCAGAATTCTCTTTCTAGACAGAAATGTATCTAAATCATTGTTTTATGTATCTAAGGTACTGGCATTTACTACCATCTTAGGTAATGAGTTCCACAATTGAATTATGTTGCAGGAGATTAAATCTCCTTTCCTCCAGCCTTAAATTGTGACCAAACAATTTTCTTTGAATAAACAGAGCTTCCGCCATCTCTGTATATGGGCCTTGAATATATTTATATAAAGTAATAGCCATCTCTCAAGCGTCTTTTCTAGAGAAAACATACCCAGTTTGGCTAGCCTCTTCTCATAGCTTAAATTCTCCATTCTCCGTATTAGTTTTGTGGCCCTTCTCTGAACTTTTTGTAAGTCTGCAATGTCTTTAGAGATTGGTCAACAGAACTGCACTCCATGCTCTAGGTGCCTCTTTTAATGCATGCTAGTATCTTATTAACCTTAGAAGCAACTGCCTGCATTGTGCACCCATCTTTAGCTTGTTATCTATAAGTTCTCCCAAATACCTTTCCTCCTCTGTTTGGCTAAGTCTAGTCCCATTTAAAGAATAAGTCTGCCTGATTATTTTTACCAAAATGTAGAACCTTACATTTTCCAGTATTAAATCTCAATTTCCATTTACCTGCCCATTCTTCTGATTTTTGTAAGTCCACTTGTAAAGCATTTTTATCCTGCACTGACCTAATGACCTTACACAAATTTGTATCATCTGCAAAAATAGAGATGTTGCTATTTAATCATTGCTTCAAGACATAAATAAAAATATTAAAAAGAACATTTCTGAGTATAATCTTTTTACTACTACTCGTTGCTCCCTGTCTTTTATCCATGAGCTAACATTTTCAGATATTCCCAATTCCTTTATTTTTATACATTAATCTCTCATGTGGTACTGTATCAAACACCTTTGCAAGATCCAAGTATATACCATTATCTGATTCCCCTTTATCTATATTTTTACTTATTTCCTCGTAGAATATAATTATATTAGTTTCACATGATCTATTTCTCGTAAAACCATGCTGATTTGAACTCAAAATTTAGTTTACAGGAATATACGCAATAGAATCCTTTATAATCCCTTCAAGTATCTTCCCCACTATCGATGTCAGACTAACTGGTCTATAGTTTCCTCTATCCACCCTGTTTCCCTTTTTAAAAAGTGGCACCACATCAGCTTTATGCCAGTCCTGGGGTACTATGTCTGAGAAAAATGAGTCTTGAGAGAGAAAAAAGAGAGATTAAGAGGTTTGGCTATAACAGTGCTAAATTCCCATAAAACCCTTGCGTATATTCCATCTGGACTTGAAGTTTTATTTACCTTAATATTATCCATTGTTTTCCTAATATCCTCTAGAGATAACCCAGTTAATGATATGGGCTCTTATGTTCTAGTTTTTTCAAGCTATCTCCCCCATTGGTTCCTCTCTTGTGTATACTTAAAGGGACAGTCTACAACAGATTTTTTTGTTTTAAAAAATAGATAATCCCTTTATTAACCATTCCCCAGTTTTGCATAACCAACACTGTTATAGAAATATACTTTTCCCCTCTGTGATTACCTTGTATCTAAGCCTTTGCAGACTGCCCCATTATTTCAGTTCTTTTGACAGACTTGCATTTAGTCAATCAGTGCCCTCTCATTTGTAACTCCAAGGGCATGGTCACAATGTTATCCATATGGCACACATGAAATAGTGCTCTCTGGCTGTGAAAAACTGCCAAATGCATTGAAATAAAGGGCGGCCTCAAGGGCTTAGAAATTAGCATATGCGCCTACCTAGGTTTAGTTTTCAACAAAGAATACCAAGAGAACAAAGCAAATTTGATGATAAAAGTGAATTGGAAAGTTGTTTAAAATTGCATTCCCTATCTTATTCATGAAAGTTTAACTTTGACTAGATTGTCCGTTATGAAAAGAACTGGTTAAGTACCTTAGTCTTCGTCCTGTCACTGTTAATCATGCTACCCTTCACACATTTTAATTTGACATTTATGTACTTATAAAACATTTTAGTGTTTGACTTATAATCCTTTGCCATTTTTATTTTCAATTTTGGCTGATTTGATTGTTTGAGTGTTACATATTATCAGAAATATTTATTTTTAATGTAATGTACCAGGTAATCAGAGATGCATACAAAATAATTTGTTAATCATATTACATATGAGGTTTATGTTCAGTAAAAGATATAAACGCCCCAGCCCTGAGTGCTCATACACCATTTGTGAGCTACAGTTGGGACTAACACTGACTTTTGCTGAATAATTGTGCTTTTGCATTTCCATATTTACCATCACAATATAAAATTTTATATTCAACAACAAAATATAAACATTTCATTCAATAACAAAGTTGTTGTCAACATTAAAGGGCCATTAAAGTAAAAAAATATACATTTTCTAATCTAATAAATCATGTAATTTTAAGAATATCAACCCTCCTACTGTGTGTTTAACCCCCGCAAAGGGGTTAAACACAGTAGAAATACTGCTCAAGACTCAGAGTACTGCAGGTCCCAAGCAGAAAACATTGCTGATCGAATTAGCAGTGCTAGTTGCACAAATTAGATGTAGAACTAGCGCTGCTGATTGGATCAGCTGCGTTTTCCACTTGGGACAAGCAGTGTTCTGCGAGTCCCAAGCAGTATTTCTACAACGTGTTTAACACTGTTGCAGGGCTTAAACACACAGTAGTCTAGGGTCAATAGTCTTAAAATTGCATGCTCTTAGAATAGGTAATTGTTTGACTATATTGGCCCTTTAAAAGATACAAGTAAACTATTTAAGTAATGAATAGCCTAAAACTGGCTTTCAAAAAATGCATTTTCATCTTTGTATAATAAAATAATTAAAATCACTGAGGCCTAGATTTGGAGTTTGGCGGTAGATGGGCTGTTAACGATCCGCGGGCTTTTTTCTGGCCGCACCATAAATTTAACTCTGGTATCGAGAGTTCAAACAAATGCTGCGTTAGGCTCCAAAAAAGGAGCGTAGAGCATTTTTACCGCAAATGCAACTCTCGATACCAGAGTTGCTTACGGACGCGGCCAGCCTCAAAAACGTGCTCGTGCACGATATCCCCATAGGAAACAATGGGGCTGTTTGAGCTGAAAAAAAACCTAACACCTGCAAAAAAGCAGCGTTCAGCTCCTAACGCAGCCCCATTGTTTCCTATGGGGAAACACTTCCTACGTCTGCACCTAACACTCTAACATGTACCCCGAGTCTAAACACCCCTAACCTTACACTTATTAACCCCTAATCTGCCGCTCCCGCTATCGCTGACCCCTGCATATTTTTTTTAACCCCTAATCTGCCGCTCCGTAAACCGCCGCAACCTACGTTATCCCTATGTACCCCTAATCTGCTGCCCTAACATCGCCGACCCCTATATTATATTTATTAACCCCTAATCTGCCCCCCACAACGTCGCCGACACCTGCCTACACTTATTAACCCCTAATCTGCCGAGCGGACCTGAGCGCTACTATAATAAAGTTATTAACCCCTAATCCGCCTCACTAACCCTATCATAAATAGTATTAACCCCTAATCTGCCCTCCTTAACATCGCCGACACCTAACTTCAATTATTAACCCCTAATCTGACGACCGGAGCTCACCGCTACTATAATAAATGGATTAACCCCTAAAGCTAAGTCTAACCCTAACACTAACACCCCCCTAAGTTAAATATAATTTAAATCTAACGAAATAAATTAACTCTTATTAAATAAATTATTCCTATTTAAAGCTAAATACTTACCTGTAAAATACATCCTAATATAGCTACAATATAAATTATAATTATATTATAGCTATTTTAGGATTTATATTTATTTTACAGGCAACTTGGTAATTATTTTAACCAGGTACAATAGCTATTTAATAGTTACCTAGTTAAAATAATAACAAATTTACCTGTAAAATAAATCCTAACCTAAGATATAATTAAACCTAACACTACCCTATCAATAAATTAATTAAATAAACAACCTACAATTACCTACAATGAACCTAACACTACACTATCAATAAATTAATTAAACACAATTCCTACAAATAAATACAATTAAATAAACTAGCTAAAGTACAAAAAATAAAAAAGAACTAAGTTACAAAAAATAAAAAAATATTTACAAACATAAGAAAAATATTACAACAATTTTAAACTAATTACACCTACTCTAAGCCCCCTAATAAAATAACAAAGCCCCCCAAAATAAAAAATTCCCTACCCTATACTAAATTAAAAAAGGTAAAAGCTCTTTTACCTTACCAGCCCTGAACAGGGCCCTTTGCGGGGCATGCCCCAAGAATTTCAGCTCTTTTGCCTGTAAAAAAAAACCATACAATACCCCCCCCAAACATTACAACCCACCACCCACATACCCCTAATCTAACCCAAACCCCCCTTAAATAAACCTAACACTAAGCCCCTGAAGATCTTCCTACCTTGTCTTCACCATCCAGGTTCACCGATCCGTCCTGAAGAGCTCCTCCGATGTCCTGATCCGAGCCCAAGCGGGGGGCTGAAGAGGTCCATGATCCGGTCAAAGTCTTCATCCAAGCGGGGCAGAAGAGGATCTTCCATCCGATTGAAGTCTTCATCCAGGCGGCATCTTCTATGGTCTTCTATCCGGAGCGAAGCGGCAGGATCCTGAAGACCTCCAGCGCGGAACATTTATCCGGCCCGACGACTGAACGACGAATGACTGTTCCTTTAAGGGACGTCATCCAAGATGGTGTCACTCGAATTCCGATTGGCTGATAGGATTCTATCAGCCAATCGGAATTAAGGTAGGAATTTTCTGATTGGCTGATGGAATCAGCCAATCAGAATCAAGTTCAATCCGATTGGCTGATCCAATCAGCCAATCAGATTGAGCTCGCATTCTATTGGCTGTTCCGATCAGCCAATAGAATGCAAGCTCAATCTGATAGGCTGATTGGATCAGCCAATCGGATTGAACTTGATTCTGATTGGCTGATTCCATCAGCCAATCAGAAAATTCCTACCTTAATTCCGATTGGCTGATAGAATCCTATCAGCCAATCGGAATTCGAGGGACGCCATCTTGGATGACGTCCCTTAAAGGAACAGTCATTCGTCGTTCAGTCGTCGGGCCGGATGGATGTTCCGCGCTGGAGGTCTTCAGGATCCTGCCGCTTCGCTCCGGATAGAAGACCATAGAAGATGCCGCCTGGATGAAGACTTCAATCGGATGGAAGATCCTCTTCTGCCCCGCTTGGGTGAAGACTTTGACCGGATCATGGACCTCTTCAGCCCCCCACTTGGGCTCGGATCAGGACATCGGAGGAGCTCTTCAGGACGGATCGGTGAACCTGGATGGTGAAGACAAGGTAGGAAGATCTTCAGGGGCTTAGTGTTAGGTTTATTTAAGGGGGGTTTGGGTTAGATTAGGGGTATGTGGGTGGTGGGTTGTAATGTTGGGGGGGGGGTATTGTATGTTTTTTTTACAGGCAAAAGAGCTGAAATTCTTGGGGCATGCCCCGCAAAGGGCCCTGTTCAGGGCTGGTAAGGTAAAAGAGCTTTTACCTTTTTTAATTTAGAATAGGGTAGGGAATTTTTTATTTTGGGGGGCTTTGTTATTTTATTAGGGGGCTTAGAGTAGGTGTAATTAGTTTAAAATTGTTGTAATATTTTTCTTATGTTTGTAAATATTTTTTTATTTTTTGTAACTTAGTTCTTTTTTATTTTTTGTACTTTAGCTAGTTTATTTAATTGTATTTATTTGTAGGAATTGTGTTTAATTAATTTATTGATAGTGTAGTGTTAGGTTAATTGTAGGTAATTGTAGGTAGTTTATTTAATTAATTTATTGATAGGGTAGTGTTAGGTTTAATTATATCTTAGGTTAGGATTTATTTTACAGGTAAATTTGTTATTATTTTAACTAGGTAACTATTAAATAGCTATTGTACCTGGTTAAAATAATTACCAAGTTGCCTGTAAAATAAATATAAATCCTAAAATAGCTATAATATAATTATAATTTATATTGTAGCTATATTAGGATGTATTTTACAGGTAAGTATTTAGCTTTAAATATGAATAATTTATTTAATAAGAGTTAATTAATTTCGTTAGATTTAAATTATATTTAATTTAGGGGGGTGTTAGTGTTAGGGTTAGACTTAGCTTTAGGGGTTAATCCATTTATTATAGTAGCGATGAGCTCCGGTCGGCAGATTAGGGGTTAATAATTGAAGTTAGGTGTCGGCGATGTTAGGGAGGGTAGATTAGGGGTTAATACTATTTATTATAGGGTTATTGAGGCGGGTTAGGGGTTAATAACTTTATTATAGTAGCGCTCAGGTCCGCTCGGCAGATTAGGGGTTAATAAGTGTAGGCAGGTGTCGGCGACGTTGAGGGGGGCAGATTAGGGGTTAATAAATATAATATAGGGGTCGGCGGTGTTAGGGGAAGCAGATTAGGGGTACATAGGGATAACGTAGGTGGCGGCGCTTTGCGGTCGGAAGATTAGGGGTTAATTATTTTAAGTAGCTGGCGGCAACGTTGTGGGGGGCAGGTTAGGGGTTAATAAATGTAATACAGGGGTCGGCGGGGTTAGGGGCAGCAGATTAGGGGTACATAAGTATAACGTAGGTGGCGGTTGGCAGATTAGGGGTTAAAAAATTTTAATCGAGTGGCGGCGATGTGGGGGGAGCTCGGTTTAGGGGTACGTAGGTAGTTTATGGGTGTTAGTGTACTTTAGGGTACAGTAGTTAAGAGCTTTATGAACCGGCGTTAGCCCAGAAAGCTCTTAACTACTGCTATTTTCCTGCGGCTGGAGTTTTGTCGTTAGAGCTCTAACGCTCACTTCAGAAACGACTCTAAATACCGGCGTTAGGGAGATCCCATTGAAAAGATAGGATACGCAATTGACGTAAGGGGATCTGCGGTATGGAAAAGTCGCGGCTGAAAAGTGAGCGTTAGATCCTTTAATCACTGACTCCAAATACCAGCGGGCGGCCAAAACCAGCGTTAGGAGCCTCGAACGCTGGTTTTCACGGCTAACGCCGAACTCCAAATCTAGGCCTTATTTTGCTGCTTCTTTTCAACCCCTCTCTCATCTTGTTTTTTTTTTTTGTTTTTTTTAATAAGCAGAAGCACTACTGGAAATCAGAGGCTGCACTGCATTGACCATTAACAGTCTACGGGAACTTAAACCCAGCTGTCTGTTGCCATTGGGGGAAGAGTGACTAATGCATTTCAATGCACAGACAAAGATTGCCTATTCAAAATTTAGAATATTAGAATTCCTACTTCAAAGTTGTATCACTCTTTCCTACTCAAGTCACATTATAGAGCTTGTTTCATCATTGTGTTACTTAGCTTTATGGAAAATGTATGTTGAGATTAGAGATGTAAAAAAAACTTTTTTGTTTCCTAGAAAAAAATGGAAATTTTTGGGAATATAAAATGCAGTATAACAGTTTTATGATGGAAATAAAAGTGCATTAACATATACACTAAAAAAATAAACTAATTTTGCTTTTTAAAAATGTATTTTTTGTTACAAATGGAACTATTTAAAAGTTTGGATATGTTAAGAAGATGTGACCTACAAGGAACCTCTTTTGCCATTACATGAGAACAGGCAACCCCCCCCCCCACACACACACACACACATAAACAATAAAAAAAAAACAGAAAAACCATTAACATAACAAAAATAAGAACTATAGTTTTACATCTGGGAAGCATTGGCCAATACTTCCCAATGAGAAGTTTCTTATTGGGTAACCAATCGCAGAAGAATATATTGCTTTTGCAAGAGCTTTATCAACCTTTTCTGATTTTCAGGTGTCATCCTATCTGTAATTGAAGGTATTGTGTATTTTTGGAGGCAGTTGTTTACAACACTTGCTTACTTGAAGATGCTCCTAGTGGGGAAGCCCTTTGTGATGATGCACCTGTTACAGAAGGAGCAGAAAGAGTGTTTCTGGAATGGGAACACTGGAATGAAAAGTTACTTGCACTTTCAATATAATGTTCTTCTCATTTAATTCCATTAGTATTTTCACATCTGGCACACAAGGATGTGTTTTGTCATATTGGTAGCATATAGAAAAACATAATTTATGCTTACCAGATAAATTACTTTCCTTCCAGATAGGGAGAGTCCACGGCTTCATTCCTTACTGTTGGGAAATACAACACCTGGCCACCAGGAGGAGGCAAAGACACCCCTCAGCCAAAGGCTTAAATATCCCTCCCACTTTCTCATTACTCCAGTCATTCTGCCGAGGGAACAAGGAAAAGTAAGAGAAACATTAGGGTATAAATGGTGCCAGAAGAATAAAATAAATAATAGGAGACCGCCCATAGACAAGAAAAAAAATGTGTGGGGGCCATGAACTCTCCCTATCCAGAAGTAAAGGAATTTATCTGGTAAGCATAAATTATGTTTCCCTTCCTAAGATAGGGAGAGTCCACGGCTTCATTCCTTACTGTTGGGAAAACTATACCCAAGCTCCAGAGGACACTGAATGAACAACAGGAGGGGCGGACCCTATTCTGAGGGCACCACAGCCTGCAAAACTTTTCTCCTGAAAGCTGCTTCAGCCGAAGCAAAAACATCAAACTTGTAAAATTTTGAAAAAGTATTTAAGGAGGACCAGGTAGCCGCCTTACAAATCTGATCCATAGAGGCCTTGTTCTTAAAGGCCCAAGAGGGAGCCACTGCTCTAGTGGAATGAGACGTTATCCTCTCAGGAGGATGATGTCCCGCTGTCTCGTAAGCTAAGCGGATGACACTCCTTAACCAAAAAGAAAGGGAATTCGAAGTAGCCTTTTGTCCCTTACGCTTCCCCGAATAGACAACAAACAAAGAGGAAGATTGTCTAAAGTCCTAAGTAGCCTGAAGATAGAACTTCAAGGCGTGAACCACATCCAAATTGTGAAGTAAGCGTTCCTTCGATGAAGAAGGATTAGGACACAGGGAAGGAACCACAAGGAAGGAACCACAATCTCCTGATTGATGTTGCAATCTGACACAACCTTAGGAAGAAACCCTAATTTAGTACGTAAAACTGCCTTATCTACATGAAAAATCAGATAAGGGGGCTCACATTGCAAAGCAGAGATCTCAGAAACTCTGCGCACAGAGGCAATAGCCAATAAAAAGAGAACCTTCCAAGATAAAAATTTAATGTCAACGGAATACAGAGGCTCAAATGGAACCTGTTGCAAAACCCGAAGAACAAAATTTAGGCTCGAAGGGGGAGCCCAAGACCTAAACACAGGTCTGATCCTAATCAGAGCCTTAAAGGGACATTATACACTCATTTTTAATTTGCATAAATGTTTTGTAGATGATCTATTTATATAGCCCATAAAGTTTTTTTTGTTTTTTTTAAATGTATAGTTTTGCTTATTTTTAAATAACATTGCTCTGATTTTCAGATTCCTAACCCAGCTCCAAAGTTTTATGAGAATACCGTCAGCTACCTTCTCCAGCTTGCTCCTTTTTATGTAAAGGGTTTTCTCATATGCAAAAGAAGGGGGGGGGAGTGTCTTATTTCCCACTTGCAGTGGGCTTTCCAGCTGCCTTTTCAACAGAGCTAAACTGAGAGCTTCTAAGTAAGTTTTTAAATGGTTTTATACTGGATTTTAATATCAGTATCTGTGCATCTTATTCTTTATAGTAGTGTCTATTACATGCAGTTATATGAAAATGAGTGTATACTGTCCCTTTAACAATAAAAACGACAGGGCCGAAATCTGTCCCTTCAGGGAACTAGCAAAAAGGCCCTTCTCCAGCCCATCCTGGAGAAAAGATAAGATCCTGGCAACCTTAACTCTGTGCCAGGAAAAACCATGCTCTTCACACCACAATAAGTAGGTCCTCCACACCTTGTGGTAGATACGCCGAGTGACTGGTTTACGAGCTTGAATAAGAGTATCAATGACTCTCTCAGAGAAACCTCTCTTGGCTAAGATTAAGCGTTCAATCTCCACGCAGTCAGCCTCAGAGAATCTAGATTTTGATGAACAACTGGACCCTGTATCAGCAGGTCTCTATAACAAGGTAACTTCCACGGAGGAGATAAGGACATCCCCACTAGATCCGCGAACCACGTCCTTCGCGGCCACGATGGAGCAACCAGGATTACTTATACCCGCTCCTGCTTGATGCGGGCCACCACATGAGGAAGAAGCGATAATGAAGGAAAAAGATATGTTTGAACCTCCAGGGCATTGCTAGTGCATCTATTAGATCCGCTTGGGGATCCCTCGACCCTTACCTGGGTAGCTTGGTATTGAGACGGGACGCCATTTGCTGCATATCTCTGCAAACACCTCGGGATGGAGAGACCATTCCCCTGGATGGAAGGCTTGCCTGTTGAGAAAATCCGCCTCCCAGTTGTCCACACCCGGAAAGTGGATTTCTGACAGCGAACAGCTGTGGGCCTCCGTCCACTCCAGAATCTGAGATATTTTCTTCATCGCCAAGGAACTTTCGTTCCCCCCTGATGGTTGATGTAAGCCACCGAGGTTATATTGTCTGATTGGAAACTGATAAACTGGGAGGAACCCAGAACTGGCCAAGCCTTCAAGGCCTTGAAAATTGCCAATAGTTCAAAAATATTGATCGGGAGGGAGGACTCCCCGTGATTCCACAACCCCAGTGGCTTCCTGGCACCCCAAACAGCTCCCCATCTGGATAGGCTTGTGACTGTAGTTACAATCTCCCAGGATGGTCTTAAGAAGCATGTCCCTCGAGACAGATGATCTGAACAAAGCCACCAAGAGATCGATTCTCTCGACCTGCTGTCTAATACAATCTGTTGAGACAGATCTGAATGATCGCCGTTCCACTGCCTCAGCATGCACAGTTGTAAAGGTCTGAGACGGAACCTGGAAAAAGGAATCATGTCCATGCAGGACACCATGAGACCAATCACCTCCATACACTGAGACACAGAGTGACTCAAGGAGGTCCGGAGGGCAAGACAAGCCAAAGTTAGCTTGCAACTTCTCTGGTCTGTTAGATGTGGAGTCTATTATAGTACCCAGGAATGCCACCCTGGTACTTGGGATAAGAGAACTCTTTTCCAAGTTTATCTTCCATCCATGTGATCAAAGAAGACTGAGAAGGGACTTTGAGAATTTTTCGCAAGATGAAAGGATGGTGCTTGCACCAGAATATAGTCCAAGTATGGGGCTACTGCAATACCCTGAGTTCTGGCAATGGCTAGAAGAGCCCCCAGAACCTTTGTAAAGATTCTTGGAGCAGTAGCTAGGCCAAACAGAAGGGCAATAAACTAGAAGTGCTAGTCCAGGAATGCAAACCTCAAGAACTGAAAGTGTTCCCTGTGGATTGGAACATGAAAGTAAGCGTCCTTCAGATCTAAAGTGGTCATAAACTGGCCTTCCTGAATTAAAGGAAGGATGGACCTTATCTCCATCTTGAAGGAAGGAACACTGAGAAATTTGTTTAAGCACTTTAGGCCCAGAATTGGGCGGAAAGTTCCCTCCTTCTTTGGGACCACGAAAAGGTTTGAATAAAACCCCAAACCTCTTTCTTTGATAGGCACCGGGACAACAACAAATCCTAAAGAGGATAGATCCCGAATGCACCCTAGAAAGGCATTCTGGTAGACAGATTCCAGAGAAGGAATCTGCCCCTTGGTTGATGAGATTGTAAAGCTATCTTGTACTGCCCCCTACATAATCCGATCCTGGATCGGGCGCCGCCCCTTCATGCTGATTTGTTTTCTGCGGGCTTCTTATTCTGCTTGGATTTATTCCAGGACTGAGCCGGCTTCCAAGTACTCTTGGGTTGCTCGGGCTTGGAGGAGGATTGTTGTCGTTGGGATTTGTCAGAACGAAAATTAGAAGATTCACGTCCCTTAGACTCTTCTTATCTTGCGGTAGGAAGGCACCCTTGCCTCCGGTAACCGTAGAAATAATGGAGTCCAACCTGGACCAAATAAAATCTATCCCTTGAAGGGAAGAGAAAGGAGTCTTGAATTTAGAAGTCATATCCGCAGACCAAGACTTCAACCAGAGTGCCCAGCGGGCTAGGACCGCAATTCTCAGAGCTTTAATTCTGTCTTGAATATCCTTGAGGGGAGACTCCACCTCAATGAGTTCCGACAAAGAGTCGCACTAGTAGGTAGCCGATCTGGCAACTGCAGCTGCTGGTTGAAATAAAAATCCCGTATGTTGAAACATCTTTCTCAGAAAGGTTTCCATTTTCTTATCCATCGGCTATCTGAATGAAGAACTATCCTCAAGAGGTATAGTAGTATGTTTAGCAAGCGTAGAGATGGCACCATCCACCTTAAGAATGGAGCCCCACAAATCCAGTTGAGAGTCCGGGACCGGCAACAACTTTTTAAAAGTAGACGAGGGGGAAAAGGAAGAACCAATTCTTTCCCATTCATTCTTAATAATGTTCTCCATCTTAGCCGGCACAAGAAAAGTCAAAGGAACTTTCCTGTCTTCGTAAACTTTGTCTAATTTAGGTATCATAGGTTCTTCAGGCAGCACAGCCTCTGGAAACCTCTAACGTAGACAGAACCTCCTTTAATAAAAACGCAAGTGCTCAATTTTAAATCTAAAGGACGGTTCCTCCGCAGCAGGAGGCTGAGGCGTTAAGTACTCCGACCCACAAAGGTCATCATCGGAAGCTACAGAGGTTAACTCATCATCGGATAACTGGCACATAATAGCTAAATCCGATAAATATTTAGATGACTAAGCTATGTTTAACCTTTCTCTTGCGTTTGTTATGGCGAGGTAATGCACTGAGGGTCGCAGACAATGCCATTTTGTAACTAAACAAAGTGAAACTTAAAAGTGAAACCTGTTTGTTCTAGCCAAAAACACACAGTCTATCAGCCCAGGAAAAATGACACAAAGCAGCATGTAAATAATTAATACACTGATTAATTAACCCCAACTGTTCAAAAAAACCTTCAGAGGCTATTAACCCTGGATCCTAGCGTTTTATGTGTAAAAATGTAAACAATTTTACCTCCAGGATCCATGCTGTGGAACAGAACACATCAGAAGAAACTGCACTGTGGAAATTATGTCAAACTCTGGATGTTGGTCTCACCATTTTACTGAGAGGTCGAAAAAAACATTTAGTGACTAGATTACAGGCAAACACTACGCTGTAATAGGAAATCAAGTCATTATTTAGATAAAGGTTATGAAGATAAACTAATGTAGTTAAAATATGGTTCAATTTACCTTTTCCAAACCCTTCCACTTTCTTTACCTCTATCATATTTAATAGCATTGCATTCCTTGTTGGATACATATATCTGGGGCAGAGAAAAAGCACACACATCTCTGCTCTAGATTAGGGCTTGAGCTTCCATCATATGAGAGTAATGACGTGTAGGTACTGAATCGAGGCAAGTATGGATTGTCAAGTGTTCCAAAAATGTTAGGCGCGGCGCACATCCAAAAAAGGGTCTCCTTTCCTCCAGATATTTGTGGGTTTTTTTTTAAATATTTACCAATAAATTTGTATATTTTATATTTAAGCCACCAGAGTGTAGTCGCCTTTTTCACTCTCATATCTGGGGCTGAGTCTGTCTACGAATAGCTAAATCTACTATATACAGTACTTACGTAAAGATAATGTAGGACTGGGTGTACAATGCCTTATGGCTTACTACCAAGCAGCACATCTTCTTCGGAACGCAAACTAGAACTGTTCTCATACCCAGCGCATTTAGGTTCAGATAGAATAAGATATCATTCAAACTCACAATATAGGTAATCTGTATTGGGTGGACAGAGAGGCAGACATCTATACAACACAATATATTTATTGTACAGTCAATGCATCAAGTGTGACAGCACCACAATACAGCAGCATGATTAAGGACCATGTAGGTCCGAAACGTCGCTTTTAAGGTTGTTATATCCTTATAAAAGAAAGAATTTTTCACCTTTGAACAAGGCTGCTGTATTGTGGTGCTGTCACATCTGATGCATTGACTGTACAATTTGGAGGTTTGCTGATACTCCACGGTGACGGCACACATTCCATAAAAATACCTATGGGTATAGTGTTGGACTCTACTTTTCTATTTGTTTATATATATATATATATATATAACCTTTGAAATTTGTGAGAAAATACTCAATCCTCTAAAATCTCTTCTATTCCATCCCTTCTCACTGTGATCTTTGGAAATCCAGCGAATCTCTTTCTCATCTGCTTCGATCTCACTCCAAAGATGCCCCCATCCTAATTTGCTTAATTTAGGTGAAATTATAAAATTAAGAGTATCAATTGGGAAGCCATTTAACTGTTGGTTAACTTGCTTATAAGTCAGGCATTATTTTTTTTTATCAAGTTCTTTTGGGAGAACAGACCACAATACACCTAAACTTAACTTATGAACCTTGCAGTGCTTATTCCCTTTGCCTATATTCTCCGCTTGCCACCAGTTGGTTAGTTCTCCCTTCTATCTGTCTCTGTAACTTTTATATCTAAAAGAAGCAATCTCACCATTATGATCGTTAGATGTTTAACCTATAACATATCGCTCATTAATCTTACCTCAAGAATAGGCAAAAGCTGTCAATTATTAAAACTTTTCTGATTTCCGATAACAGAGAGTCCCCTAACAGCTAACCTATTAACCTTGCCATATCAAATGTAACTGTTAACTTTAGTGTAACTTTTTTTTATTATCAATTTTGATTTAATGTTTTGTATTCATGTAGGTACAAACACATTCTGATGTACACCCTATTTGTGTATTATTGTTTTTCTCTTAAAAAATGTCAACTTAAAAAATATATATAATCAAACTTGCAAGGGGATGAGCACTCTCACTTACAAAGAATATGCTAGGGTGTCAGGGACAAAAGTATCATAGAGTAAGTAGCAGATACGCACTCGCTGGACTTTCAAACTTGAGCAATTTATTGAGAACAGTGATGTTTCAGGGATCAAACAGGTCTGATGAAGGGGACAGTTTGATCCCCTAAACGTCACTGTTTACAATGAATTGCTCAAGTTTGAAAGTCCAGCGAGTGCGGATATGCTAATATATACCGTATATATATTTTCAATTAAGGCCTGACAGAGGACAGAAACGACTCAACTATGCCAACAAAATGGAGACCACAAGGAAATTAAAGCGAAACCTTTTTCCCTCTAGTGCCCCCTAGACAGAGATTCATACATCTTTTATCAGCATTTTCTTACTATTTGAATTCTATTGCACGATTTGCTTGTCTTTATAAATAATACATATTAAAGTAAAAGAACATATTCCATACTCCCATTTATTCTTTAATTTTTCCAGAAAAAAACGGGGGGGGGGGGGACTTTTTTCCCCCCTCTAATTTTTCCATTTTTGGGGGGCCTTCTAGTTGTGATATCTCAAAATTCTGAGGAGAACATTTAAATAGATTAGGAACAAATTTGACATCAGTAGTAGTTTGGCATGTAGCTAACACTGAAATGAAAATGTGTGTGATTAAAGATTAATAAAATTAACAGTTCTCATAACCATATGGCATCACTTGTTAATTAACGTGATGGGTATGTTTTACTATGAATACGTGAATATAACTAAAGGGATGGTAATTTTTAGTAGCTTATAACATCTAATCTGCTTAAACTTTACTTGTAGGTATAAGTCGCTATATATATTTTTTGGTTGCATTATATTTCTTTAATAATTAATAATCGTACAGATCCGTTGCTTCATTCTTATGCTCCGCCCCCTCAACTTTTTTATATTCGTACAGTTATTTAGATTGCGCTCCACCCTCAATCTAAATATTGATGACGCGCTGATTACCTTTTTTCTTTTATTTGTTAATAGCGGATACGTTTATCCTTGATCGTTTCTACAATATCAAAATCGCTGCAGTCCTTTACTTACACTTACGATAGCTCCAATTATTTTCTTCGCTGAATCTTCATATTCCAATGAACTGTGGGCAGCTATGTCTTCACAGTTTAACTGTGCAAGCGAATAAGGAACATTATGCTTGCGCAAAGATTTTTTTTTTTTTTCAATGCAACATGCCAAAACGCCATTGACTGGATTGGACAACGCAAACATCGTCAGCAAAAAAAAAAATATGTTGTTTGTCTTGGGGATAGTAGGTGTTGAATTAAAAATAAAAATATTAGAAATAACATTATTAGTTTTGATAAATGGAACTCACATTTATTTTTTGTTTAGCATTGTTTGTCAATTAGTGAATCCTTATAGTTTACCATCACTTCTTAAATCAGTAATGCTAATGAGAAAAAACTAATAGTGATGAATTACACAGAAACGCACAGGTTTAAAAGGTATGGAGATGTTGATACCAAAACACAGCACTTATATTAGATTGACAGCCCTTGCACGCGCGCGATTGGCTTTGCACAAGCAGGAGGCGGCGTTGCACACCAGTCGTAGTGTGCAATGATAAATGCGGGCAACGTATTGCTGCACGACAGACGTGAAGCAGGGCGGAGAGGAGCAAAGATCTCCGCCCCTGTCCGCCTTACTTTGTTAAATCTGGCCCTATGTGGCAGCAGTATGTGTAGCAATGTTATACAAGCAAATAGTAGAGGAGTTTTAGAGTGCAGTAGATGAAGTCACTCTACAATAAAAACTCTAAATGAAGCTTTATAGCTGAAAAAAATAGTTAAAGGGTCACTAAATGCTACATTATGCAAAACATAATGAAGCATTCAAAGCTAAGATTGGCAGATATGCCAGCAGCTCTCTAATTTTAACTCCTCACTGGCGCCAATTGGTCCAGCTCCACATCTTCATACTGGGCATTGATATGTTACAGCTTCGGTATTCTTGCACTCTGTGACACAAACAGTTCACATGCACAGGTCACTGACGTTGCTTTTTACAGCTGCATTGTGCACTTACGGTTAATGTGCATGATAAAGAGTGGGATGCAGTTGTGAAAAAGCTGGCAACATCACTGCTTTATAAATGCTCGCCACTTCTATCAAGTGCAAGAAAACATGAGCACCCAGATGTCAGCGCCCAGTATGAAAATGTGGCGTTTCGGAAAAGAGCACTGAAGAGGGCTATAGAGAGCTGAAGGAACAGGAGGAAAAACAATAGCAAGGTGAACAGTATTCATTTAAACTTCTGTACAGCGGTTTGATGCCCCTTTAAATGAACAGTAAAATCAAAACTTTCATAATTTAGATAGAACGTTGAATTTTAAACAAATTATCAATTTACTTGTTTTATCAAATTTTCCTTGTTCTCTCTGTATTCTTTGTTAAAGATTTAATCTAGATAGTCTCACAGAAGCTTAGCAGCGTGCAGGGGTCTTTAGTACTCTATGGCAGTAGTGTTTTCAACAGCTCTACAAACAATGTTCCAAATACTGCTGCCATTGAGTTCTAAAGACATGTGCACGCTCCTGAGTTCTTATGATGCTACCTAGGTTTATTCTTTAACAAAGGATAACAGAACAAAACAAAATTGATAATAGAAATACGCTGAAAAATTGTTTAAAATGGCAGGCTGTACCTGAATCATTGAAGTTTAAAGGGACAGTATACACCAATATTCATTTAACTGCATGTAATAGACACTACTATGAAGTATAATATACACAGATACTGATCTAAAAAATCAATATAAAACCGTTTAAAAACTTACTTAGAAGCTCCCAGTTTAGCACTGTTGAAAAGGTTAGCTGGAACACCCACCGAAAGTGGTACTATAGCAAAAGAAGCAGACACTCCCCCCTCCCCCGCATATGAGAAGACACTTTACACAAACAGGAGCAAGCTGGAGTAGGTATACGTCAGTATTCTACTAAAACTTTGTAGCTTGGTTAGGAGTCTGAAAATCAGTGCAATGTTATTTAAAAATAAGTAAAACTATACTTTTTTTAAAATAAAATTAAAAAAAAAGCTGTATAGGCTATATGAATGGATCATCTACACAACATTTATGCAAAGAAAAATCTAGTGTATAATGTCCCTTTAATTCTGACTTTACTGTCCCCTTAAAGGGACATTAAACACTAAGTACATGCTAGATAGAATGATGCATTCAAAGAAAAGATTAGTCCATGACTAACATGTAGATGTATTTTTTAAAGTTTCATTAGTTGTTTAAAAAGTGACAAAATAAGTGTAACGTTTTAGTGTCTATAAAACACTGGGAGCTGCCATGTTGTAACTTGTGTTACCTTCTCTGCTGTGGCCAATTAGGGTCAGTTATAAATAGGTCACTAGAGTGTGCAGCCAATGGTTGTGCTGGATTTAACAGTGTTCTGCACTTCCATTTCTAACAGGAACTGAAAAGCTCACAATTTCATAATGGAATTACAGGCAAAGAGGACAAAATAAATAATGAAAGTATATTGCTGAGTTGTTTTATATATACAATTTATCATTTTATATTACCATCTCAAAGTGTTTAATGTCCCTTTAAGTCCTCTTTCAGCCAATAGCAAGTTTTACAACACAAATTTGTGTGTTCAATTAAATGTGGAACCTACAATGTTTCCTTTTACCTCAATCCCTTCCTATAAAATGATGTGAGGGAGGAACAAAGGATGGGTGGAGCTGGTTCCTCTGTGACACCTTATACACAGTACAGTATATAAATAACCATGGCATAGCTCCTATTATAACCCAATATAATACAAGTATAAAGTTTTACAACAGAATCTGATTTATAAAAACGGTAGGGAGCAAAATATAAAAAATAAAATGAAACAGTGGTGAATTTCAAGAGGGAAAAGAACCTACAGGTAACAAATTACACAACGTTGTAGCTGAGGAGAGTGAGGGCACAAACCTGAGCTCTTGATTACCTCACACTATATGTTGTACATAAAATCTAATAGTATGCGTGACAACCACTTTCTACAGTAAACGTCGTAGTGTCCCCATTACGTGACACATAGGTGACATTGTTTCGCCTGCTCCCTGCGCCTCATTTGCCTGACAAATAATGGTCTCTGTATATAAACATGTGGTTTTGTATACAGCAGCTACAAGCACGTGTACACTGCACACAAACACACGGTGTTATTACAGCAGAGGATGTGGGCAGGAGCACGGACCAGCCCCCCTCGGCTCCTCCTCTGTGTTTACATCAGCTCTGAATTTTATCTGCGCAACATGAGCTGGAATGCGGACATTGAAGGGAAAAAAAACAGAAGTGAGAATAACAGGGCTCGTAACGTAACATAAACACGGGCAGCGTGGGCACCACACAAACAAAACTAACACCCACCCATAGTCCGTGTACGTAACACACAGGCAATGTTGCACAACAAAGCCAGCGTGGACACCCTGGCACCACATGTAACACACGCACTAAATGTGGGCACCCTGGCACCACATGTAACACACACAAATACATTAAATGTGGGCACCCTGACACCACATGTAACACAACACATTAAATGTGGGCACCCTGGCACCACATGTAGCACACACAACACATTAAATGTGGGCACCCTGGCACCACATGTAACACACACAACACAGCCAGTGTGGGCACCCTGGCACCACATGTAACACACAACACATTCAGTGTGGGCACCCTGGCACCACATGTAACACACAACACATTCAGTGTGGGCACCCTGGCACCACATGTAATACACAACACATTCAGTGTGAGCACCCTGGCACCACACGTAACACACAACACATTCAATGTGAGCACCCTGGCACCACACGTAACACACAACACATTCAGCGTGGACACCCTATGTAACACACACACAACACATTCAGTGTGGGCACTCTATGTAACACACACACACAACACATTCAGTGTGGGCACCCTATGTAACACACACACAACACATTCAGTGTGGGCACCCTGGCACCACATGTAACAACACATTCAGTGTGGGCACCCTATGTAACACACACACAACACATTCAGTGTGGGCACCCTGGCACCACATGTAACACAACACATTCAGTGTGGGCACCCTATGTAACACACACACAACACATTCAGTGTGGGCACCCTGGCACCACATGTAACACAACACATTCAGTGTGGGCACCCTATGTAACACACACACAACACATTCAGTGTGGGCACCCTGGCACCACATGTAACACAACACATTCAGTGTGGGCACCCTGGCACCACATGTAACACAACACATTCAGTGTGGGCACCCTATGTAACACACACACAACACATTCAGTGTGGGCACCCTGGCACCACATGTAACACAACACATTCAGTGTGGGCACCCTATGTAACACACACACAACACATTCAGTGTGGGCACCCTATGTAACACACACACAACACATTCAGTGTGGGCACCCTGGCACCACATGTAACACAACACATTCAGTGTGGGCACCCTGGCACCACATGTAACACAACACATTCAGTGTGGGCACCCTATGTAACACACACACAACACATTCAGTGTGGGCACCCTGGCACCACATGTAACACAACACATTCAGTGTGGGCACCCTATGTAACACATTCACAACACATTCAGTGTGGGCACCCTATGTAACACACACACACAACACATTCAGTGTGGGCACCATGGCACCACATGTAACACAACACATTCAGTGGGCACCCTGGCACCACATGTAACACAACACATTCAGTGTGGGCACCCTGGCACCACATGTAACACAACACATTCAGTGTGGAGACTGTGGACACACAGGCAACGCTCGACAAACAAGAACGCCACCAAAACTAACACCGCAAACAACGCCACAGATGGACCCTAATAATGCAACATAACCCACAGTCACAGCTATTATGTGTCCTGGACAATATAAGTCAAAGCAAAGTCACAGCTGCAATAAAACTCTATGCACAGTGGGTTTATAGGGCACTTATATTTTATTAGTAAATGCTAATTTCCCCAGCTTTATTACTAGAGATAATACCTTATAAATGCCAGCACAATGTATAAGGGGGGGCATTGGGATACGAAGCGTAGAATTGAGCTTTTTATTCAATGCCCACTTCACGGATTGTGAGACCACCATACAGTTGTATATTATTTAGTGACGCAGATGACAAGGGAAGAATCAGGTTTTATAATGCACACCTGGTATAACACATATACATTACACGGGGTACACGCCTGTATCACAGCCCTGGTGTAACACATATACATTACACGGGGTACACGCCTGTATCACAGCCCTGGTGTAACACATATACATTACACGGGGTACACGCCTGTATAGTCAGCCCTGGTGTAACACATATACATTACACAGGGTACACGCCTGTATAGTCAGCCCTGGTGTAACACATATACACGGGGTACACGCCTATATCACAGCCCTGGTGTAACACATATACATTACACGGGGTACACGCCTGTATCACAGCCCTGGTGTAACACATATACATTACACGGGGTACACGCCTGTATAGTCAGCCCTGGTGTAACACATATACATTACACGGGGTACACGCCTGTATCATCAGTGTAACGCCATATACATTACACGGGGGTGTGTCCCTGCAATGCACAGTTGCATTTGACATAGAAATAGAATAGACACTGGGGAACACATGACCACAGCAATAAGCATCTAAATACAAACATAGCAACACTAGAATTACTCACCATGGGTGCTGCTGCTGAAGGTGTTTATTTCCTTCCCCGATACATCCATCCACCTGAGAGGTTTTGCTGGATGAACTCGTTGGATGCCAGAGAGCTCCATTGCAGCCCCCTGAGGAGTTAATCTTGCAGGATGCAGTCAGTGTGCACATGTTGCGACCAATGGGTTAATCATGCAGGGGTTCTGTTTGTAACAATATCTTGCATTCCTCTTTGGCAGAAAATGGGTAAATCCTATGGGGACAGTGGTTTGTGACATGGGGTGGCTGCTGGTATTTGTCCCCTGCTGTTTCTAGCTGTGCTGCTGCAGGTGGGAGTATCTTCTTCCATGTGTTGAGCTGGAAGGCTGCAGCTCCTCCCTCTTCTCTGTTTTCCTTAGTGCTGGGGATATATGGATCCTGCTGGTTCTCCCTGTGTCGCCTAACAATGCTGGTGTTACTGCTTCTGTGCTGTTCTAGTACCTAACTGCTACAGATGAGATGCTGGCACTGCTGTTCTAAACATGCTGTATGCACGTCTTCCTCTCTAATAACATTAGCCTTCCCCCTATATAAATGTTTATCATATTGTTCCTGCAGTAACATATTTTCTGCTTCTGTTGCTTCTCTTTTTATGTTCTGCAGAAGTTTGGTGTTTTTACACCAGCAATGCTCTGCTTCTGTTTCATCCTTCCTTCTTTGGGTGTAACTATAGATGATACACTCTCTTCTTGCTTCTCCAATTTGCAATCCTTAATGGGTTCTATTATGGCTCATATAGGCTGGTCATTAAAAGTGGTAGGTGACTTGTAGAAGAGCATACCCCTTTCCCTGGTAATAACCTGAGCAGTATTGCTTGTTTTCCTTCCCCATAGTTGCTGGTAGGAGCTGTATCTAGTTCTGCTGCAGTGGATCCTGTGTAGTGTTCTGTAGACTCACACATACTGTCCCTGCAGCCTCTGCTCCTTTCTACCTCCCTCTCTCTGATGTTGTTTCATTATATCATGTCCATCATGTGACACCACAGGCCACTCTCTTTATGGAAACTTAAAGGGGCCCCACGTGATTCTGCAGAAACAGCAGTCATCAACAGATCTCAACATCAGCATCATTAACAGTAACACTTACATTTGCAACAGCAGCATCATCACAGAAACCACTACATTAATTACTGTCAGGGAATGTCTTCAGTTAATATCTAAGAAATCTATACTTTCATTACTTTTAACATCTTGACTGCCAGAGAAAACCAAAGGGTTAACCAAATCATTGGCACACTCCCTAGCTACAAAGGAGTTAATCTGTTTTGCAAGTGACCTTTCCACAATATAAAACAAAATGACCGTGACTTAGCATTTTCCTTCTTTTTTTTCTTCTTTTTTTTTAAAAAAAAAAGTCCTGTATACAAATTAGGACACTCATTGCAGTTTCCTGTACAACTCTATATATGTGACTGGAATTTAAACTAATACCATGATTTTTTATTAGTAGCAAGAATACATGGTTAATCAGTCTTCGGATCTTACCTTAGATTCATTAAACTACACAATTTATTGTATGCTTCGCAAAATATATCAAATATCTATTTTAGAATTTGGTTAAAAAAAACAAAAACACATGCACGGCAATGAAACAAAACATCTGTGACTTATTTTCACATAAAAATGTACTTGGTGTGGTGTCACTCTAAATTCACAGTCAACACAAATATTTTAACTCCTTAATGACCGACGTACCCTTTACCTCTGCGGTCATTAATGGTTTTACTAGCAACAGTGGCGCAGCTGTGCTAGAACTGCATGCCTCACTTGCGGAAGAATGTAGATATTGCGCAGTACAACGACAAGACCTGCGCTATTTCTGGAGCATGTTTATGCGCATCTGAACGACCACTGATGTACAGGGTACGTTGGTGATCGTTAAGGGCAGGCAATTGTCTAAGTTCTGAACGTAAACAATACCTAGAATTTGAGCTATATGTTTTTTTAACCATAATGTACCTCTTTCACATTAAAGGGATAGGCTACTCCAGAATTTCTATTGTTTAAAGAGATAAATAATCCCTTTATTACCCATTCCCCAGTTTTGCATAACAAAGACTGTTATATTAATACACTTAGTACCTCTCTGTGATTACTTTGTATCTAAGCTTCTGCAGACTGACCCCTTATTTCAGTTCTTTTGACAGACTTGCATCTTAGCCAATCAGTGCTGACTCATAAATTATCGAGCACAATGTTTTCTATATGGCACACCTGAACTAGCGCTGTCTAGCTGTAAAAAACTGTAAACATGAACTGAAATAAGAGATGGCCTTCAGGGTCTTAGAAATCAGCATATAAGCATACCTAGGTTTAGCTTTCAACAAATAATATTACGGGAACAAAGCAAATATGATGATAAAAGTAAATTTGAAAGTTGTTTAAAATTGCATATTCTATCTGAATCATGCAAGTTTAATTTTGACTAGATTGTACCTTTAAGTGCAACCACACTTATAATATATTGTTTTTTAGAGGACGAATAGGGCTTTCTTTTGGTATCAAATATTTATATGTGAACTATAATTTAATATGAATAAAATCTAAGTGTGAAAAATTAAAAAAATGTATGTTTTCCAAGCACGCACACAATTTTCTTTATTCGAATATCATAATCCTGATTTTTTTACTTCAATAAAACACCAATATTTGTGTTCAGCGATGTCCCACGAGTACAACAATATTCCCCATGTATAGGTTTTCTGGGATTTTGGGTTGTTACAGGTAGACATATGGGGCCTTCCTAATTACATGGAAAATTTGACAGCCCATTAATGATAATTACACCCATCATTACATACCATTTCATTAGTAGACAAAACAGGGTATTCCAAAAGGGGTAGCCACGCAGTCACAAAACCTGGCCAAAAGTAGTGGTCACATTTTGTATTTTTGCATTTTTCACACAAACACTGCATTTTCACTGTTTATATAATCATCCTTATATGTTTTACTGCTATAAAACACCCATATTTGTGTTCAGCGATGTTCCATGAATACAACAATACACCCCATGTACAGGTTTTATGTGGTTTTGAGAAGTTACAGGGCCAAATATGGGGCCTGCCCATTTCAGTCTTCATAGATGGAAATTTTACACCTTGATTTTCTGGGCCTATGTCGCCTTTGAGATATTATGGCAGCCCAGGAATGATGACCCTCATTATGGCATACCATTTGCGAAGTAGACAATCCAGGGTATTCCAAAAGGGATACTGTATGTCCAGTCGTTTTTTTGTAGCCATTTAGTTACAAAGCCTGGTCAAATTTAGTGGTCATGTTTTTGGTTGTTGTTTTTTGCAATTTTCACACAAATACTGCCCTTTTACTTTTTATATCATCATCTTTATTTGTTTTACCGCTATAAAACACCCTTATTTGGGTTCAGGGATATCGTATGAGTATAACAATACCCCCCATGTACAGGTTTTATGTGGTTTCAGGAAGTTACAGGGCCAGATATTGGGCCTGCCATGTGAGTCTTTATACATGGAAATTTGACACATTGATTTTCTGGGCCTATGCTGCCTTTGAGACAGTATAACAGCCTAGGAAATAAACCCCCCCCCCCCCATGACGGCATACCATTTGCAAAATAATATAAATCAGGGTATTCTAAATATGGTATTTTGAGTTGTTTTGTGTATTATTTTATTATTATTATTCTTTATTTATAAAGCACCAACAGATTCTGCAGCGCTGTCCATAGGTACAGAGATAACTACAATGGTAAAACATTACAATATAAGACATAATTTAACAAGCAATTAATAAAGGGGGGGGGGGTTGAAGGGCCCTATTCCTGTGGGAACTTGTAGCTAATTTGATCCTTAGAGTGGCTGGGCTTAACGTAAAAAAGGGACAGGCCAAGGTCATTGGATCCATGAAGTCAGAGTAGTTGGTATAACAAGCTACTATTAGGTACAAAGAGTTATTAGGGTAAGCTGAATAATAAGAACACATACAGAGTCATTTGAATCAATAGTTTAACGCTGTATGGAAGATTCTGAAATAGTCTGTAATACATAGGGCAGGTAGAGATGGGCAGGAAGGGTAAAAGAAGCTAGAGAACCTCCTAACTCCTTTGTTGTAACAGACTCTTCACTTTTCTGGGGTGACGTTTTTCAGGATGTGGGGGTTCCTAGAAGGAAAGTGCTTAACGCAAAGTCTCTGGTCATTCTCTGATTCAAACGTGAAAGTATTAGGGCTCTGGTTGAACAAAATATCTGATATGTTTATTTAAATTCCAGGGACGTATATGGTTTCCCCGTGCCTGCTTTTTTGTAACATAGTAGATAAGGTTGAAAAAAGGAAGAAGTCCATCAAGTTCAACCTATACAAATCTAAAATACTTACAAAAAGCTCCAGGTAAGCTTAAATAACCCCACTAAAAGGTGATCCATTTAATACTAGCAATCATCCATGAATTTTGTTTATATACAGAAAAATACAGGGTATTGGCATTCACTACCTCCTTTGGTAATGAGTTCCACAATTTTATTGCTCTTACAGTGAAAAAACAGCACATCTGAATTATAGACTGTTATCTGTGTTAGGTATATGGCTAACGTTTTGTGCCTGGCTTTGGTCTTGCGCTGAACCTGATATGGTTGTACGGACTGATCAGCTTAATCTACTCCTTCCCATATATTTGCAGTACTGAACAATGCACCCCGATAGACAATGGCACTGTTCTGCATTGTGCCAATACTTCATCATAGTGTAAAGCTGCCTCTACGGTTTTTGCCATATGTCAGCTTCTGGGGGAAACCTGTGAAATACCCCCATTTACTGCAGCTCCTGGCATTACAACCAACTATTGCCTGAGTGGCAAGCGCTCATTTTGTCATGGAGGGGAAGCAGGGCACACAACCACACAAGTTAGTACGTTACATGTCATCCTAACAGCATTAAAACTCTTCGCTTTTAGGACGGCATGGAACATACTAACAGCGGGGTAAAAACAATTTAACATCTTGTTTGCTGTAATTGTTTGTCAATAGCCACATTACACCCACCATTTGCCTTATTTGGGGGAGCCAATCTGGGGTTCAGTCTGAAGACAACAAGGTTAACCACTGTCATATTGTTAGAATAAAATGTATTATTTTGCAGCTTTTATTAATTAAGCCAATTAAAGTACGGTACATAGCAAGGTTAACACTGAGAAGTCAGCATGAGAAGTCAGTGTGTATTTCAACATCTGAGAATTAGAAAATCCATAATATTCAGAACTAAATTACAACATAAATAATGAAAATATATTGCTAAGTTGTTTCATTACGCAAAACTAAACATTTTTAAAGAAAATCTCAAGGTGTTTACTGTCCCTTTAAAGACACAATAAACTGTAAATAAATGTTAGAATTATGTAATTAGTGCAGAGATTAGACTGAGAATAGTGTACATATATATATATATATATATATATACAGTATATATATATATATATATATATATATATATAAAATTATATTAGTTGTTTAAATATTGATGATATAAGTGTAAAGTTTAAGTTTCTATAAAGTAGCTTCATTTTTTAAACTATTGGGCACCACCATGTTGAAATCTAGGTTATCCTCTTATCTACCTTTTCTGCTGAAGACAAGAGAACAAAGTAAATTTGATAACAGAAATACATTTTGTTAAATTTTATTTTTTATCTGAATCATGAAACCAAAAATGGGTTTTATGTCTCTTTAATATGATATTGAGATGCAACAAAGACCCTACCGAACTTGCCAGGGGTTTTGTTAGAGTATGCGCACTATAGAGTGAACGATGGGCCTCATAATACCTCCTAAATATTGAGGTCTTCATGAGGATTTATAATCAGGGCCATGGGCATCCACTGGGAGTACAAACTGCAGAAAAAAGACAACTTAATGTCCATTATTATTTTTTATTTTTATCCCTTTGAATGTAGATCAGTTTTTAAAAGAAAAAGCACAGTATTCTGGGAGTCGCATAGCATTCTGAAATTTATAGTTCACTATTTCCCTCTCAGTATTGTGCCACTGCAGTTCTGGACTCTAATTCTTAGCATACATTGTACAGTGGTGTGGAGTGAGCTTCCTGGAAGGCAAAAAGTTTTGCATAAGATTACACCCTCCCCTTCATGCTATGATCCCTTTGCGCACACTGGGGAAGGCAGCTGAGTATTGTCACCCATCACCTTTTTAACAGCAGCAAAAAATAAGTTGTCTCATAAATGGCAATGTACTCTGAGTTAACACTTTATGTGCAGATCCTACTCACATACACAAATAGTTTGTTAAAAGTTTTGTCAATAGCAAAAAATAAGGTGTCTCATAAATGGTAATGTACTCTGAGATAACACATTTTGTGTGCAGATTCCTCCTACTCACATACACAAGTAGTTTGTTAAAAGTTTTGTCAATAGCAAAAATAGAGGAATCTTGATGTTGCATATTTTAGGTAATGTACTGTTAGCAGTTTTAGGCTTTATATGTATGTTACTTATATTGGTTCTTTTTTTTTTATTTGGCTCATTCAAAGGCATACAACATCAAAAAAAAAATCACATGAAATAAAATACCAGTTTTACAGGAAGTGTAAACATGAGAGTTAAAGGATAAAAAACACAAAGATAATAATATTGGTACTATGTGAATACTACATAAATAGGATGCCAATAATCTAGAAACCTTCGAAATGTTTGAATGGGCCACTTTTGGGCTACCAAAAATAAGAGATAATATTAAAGCAAAAGAAGGTTACTTTAAATAGAGGAGACCACTTGTGGCTCTCGAATGATAAGCCTTATTTTATAATATTTTGAATAATGCTGAACAATATATGATATATAGTAGTAAACTCTTAAACAGTAGCAAAGTTTGGCCTCACCAGACTTTCGGAGCAAGAGAAACAAAACAGAACACTACACTCACTAGGAGTTATACTTTCCCATATTGACTAGGTCCGTGCAAGCATTATGTAAATACACTCAAACTTCTGGGGTCATCTATATGTTAAGTACTATCCCTGCAACCAAGCCAATGTATGGAAGGGCGGTCTATCAGTAAGATTTAAACCTATATTCCCGCCTCTTCGGCCGCTAGAGGCGAGAACCAGAAACTAGGGGAAAAAACCTTCCCAGTAGCTTAGTTGATAACAGAATGTCTCTGTAAATTATGCCCTATTATGTGGAAGGTAATAAGATTTATGGCAACCTAGCCTCAGGGAGTAACAAGGATCTGGAGGCTTATCATACAAGCACACTGCGGGTAAGCGCAGACCAAAGTAATATTAGGTACATAAGTGTTAGCAAGGTTTGGCTGAATACTGAGCCCATATGAAGCGTAGCATACAGTGTATCATGTTCACAACCTATAAGGCCACTAAGTGTAAAGACCCCAAATAATGAGTTTAGGATCTCATAAGACTACATGGCAACATAGTAACAATAAGAGGTTAGAAGGCATGTAGGAACTGCAATAGTGCATAGTAGAGCAAGGATATGAGGTTAATAATAAAAGGCATGCGTATATAGAGAGTACAAGTTAAAAATAGAGCAGCCTAGCAGGTCATAGGGGTGATTATTAGGATAGCAAGCCACCCAGGTGCCATCTAGCCTAAGAACTGTTATAGGGCAGTTCAGGTTAGTCATATAAGAGAAGTAAGGGGGTTTAAACGATACACCCATATAAGTTTCTGCCAATATAGATGTATAAAATCTATCTGCGCTATAATACTGAGGTTCAATTAGTTTAATTAGAGCTTTACACAGACTTGTCAATGTAAAGGTAACCCCTTTATTACTAACCAGAGATAACAGGACAGTAGCGACTCCATGATCCTATATCTGCCATATACATCTCAAAATCTATGTTAACTTAACCTCAAGGAGTAACAAAAGTCAGGGGGCCTTGCTATATAAGTGTATTGTAGATGAAAACTAATTAGAGCAATATTATGAGCATTTGCAGTATCAAAGGTTAGCGATATAGCAAGCACTTAGTGGGAATAATAGATGGCACCATACTTAGGGCTACACACCACATAAGCAACAAATAATGATTAGAAAATCCTATATAGCCATGTGGTAACATAAAAGCAGTGGTAAAACAGAAGGTACCAGTAACATTCGCTAGTGCACAGTAGAACAAAAAATATAAACCTTATAATAAACTACTAGCAATATAATCAATAATGGTGGACAGTTCAAACAAGAGTATGAAAGAAAAATAGAGACAGCCTAGCCGTTTGTAAAAAGGGGTACTTATGCAGCCAGCGTTAATCTGTCCAAGTTCTTGTAAGTAATCCTGTGTCTTAAAGCAATTAGCCGACACCTGTTTTATATGAGATGGTTCGTAGTATAATACGGTCAGGGATTATGCCATGGAGCTTAAGTCTGCTGTGGGACAAACCGCCCATTGACTGCAACGGGCTGTCCAAGTTCCAGATCCCTTCCGCCTTCTGTAACACAGGTAAGGACACCAGGCAAGGAAGAGAGGCCTCTGAGTCAGAACCCTCTTGGAGTTCGTTCTTCCACGTGGGCTCGACTGCATCCATATCCTCCCGACAAGATACTGCTCCAGAGGGAGCTTTCATGTAGGTAGCCTGTGTGGTAGGGGGAGTCGCCTGCATGGTAATGTCTAGCTGCGTAGCAAATATAGCCTCCGAGGATAGATTGCTTGCCTCTGATGTTGCAAGGTGGCCGACCGGTAGTATGTCTTCCAATGGGGCTATTGACAGTGAGGATGTTCCTACATCGCCAAGCAAGGCACGCTCCAGCTTATCAAAATGGGTCTGCAGTAGACGCCGCATCTCGGTCTCCCATGAGTGTAGCTCCATTGTATATTTAGTCTGGTGAGGGTGGTAAATTAGATGCTGTGTCCTTATATTGGTCCTTTTGTGTTTAATTTTGATTCTTTCTGTCTCTCACAGTTACCCACCTTCTCCTCCCCTGTCTGCTATTACACTGTCTCACCATAAAACTCAGCATTTTCTCACAAACAGTTACCCACCTTCTCCTCCCCTGTCTGCTATTACACTGTCTCACCATAAAACTCAGCATTTTCTCACAACATCCATACATCTCACTCCCCAGCAATACAAATTCCAAGCACTTTCACACTATTATTTACTCATTTATATAACCACTAATTAATTGATATGAGGTGCAATTACCAATTTACCTGACTCATGACACAAAACTTTTTTGTTGTCTCTTTCTATTACAGCTTTCACATATCCTCAAATCACCTCACGTCAAACACAATGGGGTAGATTTAACAAGCAGCGAATGCTATTTTCTATGCCCATCATTTCTGGCTCATCTTACGACCGCTGCTCCTTAACTTCTCCGCCACCTTTTAGGTGTCGGACTGAAATCATCCTGATCCGATCGGAATGATTGACACGCCCTGTTAGGGGTCAATTGGCCTTGAGTGTGCAAGGGGGCGGCATTGCAGAAACATTTCACATTTGGCGATGTAGGGCGGACATGATTCGCCACAGCAAATCATGTCTGCCCGGCACTTGTTACATTGACCCCAATGTCTCTGATTTTTCTCCTTTAGATTGTAAGCTTGAGAGTCTTTCAAACTGTAGCAATAAAGTGTTTCTATTACTACTGATTGTTCTTAAGCTCAGGGTTCTCCTTACCTTTTGGGGAAGACTGCACTGTGAGGCCCTAATGTTCAAAGTTTCTGCAATGATATATTGAAAAGGGATCCATCCCCATAACGAGAAAGCCGGTGAAATATTAAAAATGGCTGAAATCATTGTTTAAAGGCAGTATTGCTGAGAGGCGTGGTACTATACTCAATAGGTGGCGATGTTGGCGATATATACTAAACTGCATCACCACTTACATATGTAAGATGTAAAGTACAGGATTCCTTTTACATATATCACACAACCTAAACACACAGCAGCCTACAAGAATTAAAAGAATAAAGAAACAATATATTGATAAAAACCATTAATACATTTGTTCAGTCATTCTTTTAATGCAAAAACAGTAACCTAAACCCTTACGAGTGCTCATCCCCAAAGCAACCTAATCCCACTACACTATTAACCTCTTAGACCCTAACCCCAATGCTCTATTAACCCCTTAACTAACCTAACACCAATGTAGAAATTAAAAAAATAAAACAAACAGCAGTAAAACAAAACAAAGTAATTAAATACACAATAATACAAAGGCAATCAACAAAACAACATTACAACCAACAAATACCACAAATCAACTACAACAAGCACCACAAAACAATAGGACTAAACAACACCACAAAAAACATTTAACAAAAAAACATTAAGCAATATACTCACCACCTTAAAGTGAAGGTAAACTTTGGTGAATGAAAGCCCGTTTTTTAAAAATGCTATTAAAAACAGGGGCACTTTCATTCATCAAAGTTTACAAAGCAGCTATTTTGATTAAAAACTTACCTTCTTTTCTTTTCACAGCCAGAGCAGCTTCTGCCTCCTGGAAATCCTCTCTTCACACGTCAGCAATGACTAATACGGCTTCCTCCAATCACGGCTTTCCCCCCAGGGTGGTAATTGTCTGAGGCCATGCTGTGATTGGAGGAAGCCGGATTAGTCATTGCTGACGTGTGAAGAGAGGATTTCCAGGAGGGGGAAGCTGCTCTGGCTGTGAAAAGAAAAAAAGAGATGGAGCTCACCTAACTTGTTGTAAGCCTGCATTGCAATAAACTCCATTACTAACCTCAGGACTCAGCTTCCTTTTTCCTCATTTCAAAAGAAAAAAAGGTAAGTTTTTAATCAAAACGGCTGATTTGTAAACTTTGATAAATGAAAGTGCCCCTGTTTTTAATAGTATTTTTAAAAAACGGACTTTCATTCATCAAAGTTTACCTTCACTTTAAGTTTTCATTAGTTGTAATCCAATTCGATTCTGGTGTTAAAAAAAAAAAAAAGAGGGCAAATAAAAAAATTAAAGACAAAAAAAAAGGCTCCTCTTCTGTTCTTCATCAGTTGTAATTAAATCCGATCCTGGAGTTGGAAAATAAAAAAGGAAGCCCCCCCCCCCCAAAAAAAAAGATAAAAATAAAAATGGTTTCTCTTCTGTTCTTCATCAGTAATACAATTTCATCCTGGCAATGGCTCCTCCTCTGCGGCAGCGGTGGCACCGGTCCTCTTGTGGGCAGTGGGTCTTCCAGTGCTCAGGTCGGCTCTTCCTCAGCGACGGTGGATCCTCTTCTTTTGTCAACTTATATTCATGCTGTCCGGCAGCACACTGAAATTTTGTCAGCCAGTTCCCCTATAGGGGTTTGCTGTTATTTCTATTGGCTGATTTTTCAAAATGTTTCAAATCAGCAAATAGAAGGATTTCTATGTTCTTTTTAAATTAGTCAATAGGAATAAAGTAAATTCTATTGGCTGAGTTAAAAAACCATCAGCCAGGGGGGCGGAGCCTGGCTGATCAGGAAGATGGCCGTGTAAAGTGAGAGCTCCCAAGCCCTGATCCCTTAAAACCCTAATTAAACGCATGCAGTACCTGTTTTATGAGCAATACCATATCCCCCTCAGTGACCAGACCCCCGGAGTTCCCTTTGCAATACCCGGGAATAACAACATCGCCACACCGGACTGACGCAGCGATCGCGGCCTTCATCGTCACGGAGCGCACTACCGAGCGCACATAGAAGCAGCTGCGACACAAACACTCATACCGGTCTGAAGGGGCCGAGTGCAGGAAACTAATCTTGAAGAGATCCCATCACCCTGGGAGTGAATATTAACAGGGCGCACAGAAAGTGAGAAATCCCGCCCGGCAGACTCAGCAGCAGCACATAGAGACACGACAAAAGGTGCGGGGGTAGATTAGGCACCATAAACATAGGCCGGAGTGCTCTGGAAGTCCCCGCTAGAGTGTACACTACGAGTAGTAAGCGACACAGGCAACCCATTAGAGGATAAGCCCTGCACAGCAGCAACAAGTTACAAGGTGGCAATAAAAACACAGTGTTGGCTGATAAACTCCCTAGATGAGAGAGGGGAAAACAAAGGCAACAAACTTAAGGAAAGGGAAAAGTCAACAGAAAACAAAACAAAAACACACTGTGACACTTTAATGAGGAACAGCAGCAGCCAGAACTTCAGGCAGCCGCTTAGACAAAGAAGCAGCACAGACCCCAAAAAAAAAGTAAAAAACGGTGACAACAACTTTAGAGGGCACTTTGCTTAAGAGAACAAGCCAAGGGGTGCAGGCCTAGCCCTAGGGAACCTATTGAAAATCTATTGCACGACTGGAAGTATATACAACACAATCTACATAAGCACAAGGGCATTGTTATTAAACCACTGCACATCACATGCAGGAGTGTACTAACAATATGCCAGGCCGCAGACCAAACAGAACAGATAATACTCCACGCTCTAAAACTTTACAACAATATCTGAGGCCTGTAGAACCCACATCAGACACCCAACCTGAAATAGTAGGAATGGACCAGCAAAGAGATATATCGACTGACACAAGTAGCATTGACCTGCCTGCAGCGGGGCTCACGAAAGAGGACTTGTTACCACTTTGTACAAAGCAAGATCTTAAAGAGATGCTAACAGAGGTTAGAAGCTGGTATGGTGAACTGAAAAAAGATGTCACTCGTATAACACAGAGGGTCACAACACTAGAAGAAGGCCATAATATAATGGACACTGACATGCAGCACATATCGCAGCTGGTGTATGCACAAGATGACACCATCCAACATCTACTTGAAAAAGTGGAGGACCTGGATAACCAAGGGAGGAGAAACAATATGAGAATACGTGGAATTCCAGAATCTATACTCCCGACTGCCCTAGAAGGCTGTATACAGGCCTTGTTCAGAACGATCAAAGGAGACAACAATGCACCAGACATCCAGATAGAAAGGGCGCACAGAGCACTTAGAGCAAAACCACCCCCCAAAGCCCCTCCAAGGGATGTGATTCTAAAAACGCTTCACTATAAGGACAAAGAAGAAATTATGAAACATGCCAGAGCAAAACAAGAGATTACCCACGCGGGTAATCGGATACAAGTTTTTCAAGATCTTAGCCCTGCCACGCTCCAGAAACGGAGGGAACTACAGTACATTACCAAAGTCCTGCAGGAACAGAGAATTATCTACAGATGGGGCTTTCCAGTTTGTATCATCGCTACAAGGGGTAGTAACACTGCTGTATTCAAGTCTGTAGAAGACCTACCACACTTTTGTGAAACACTGCAAATAAAAATACAACCCCCAGAGATGGCCCATCATGCAGGAAACAGCCGTCATCCCGCAGAACAGAGGATACCTCCATTATCGTCCAGAAACTCTGACAAACATGGGAGAAATCCTGATGTGAACAAACAGCTACAGGAGGAAACTATACAGGGACTGCTCACTGATGAGTAACACCAAAAGGGGACATTTGACACGAACTATAGACTCCAGGTCGTATGCTAGATAAGCCTCTTTATATTTCTTTAACAGGGTTTGGGGACAGGGATACTGCCCTCATTATATTGTTATAATATTGTTTATATTGTTATATTGTTTAGAGACGTGATATTGCACAGTTTGATCGTTAATTTATTTTTTGCATTTTCTTACATAGCTTGCAATTAGGATTGCACTAATTTCTGCCATTAACTGTTAAGTATTAGAGCTTAGCGTCAAGACATTGTGATTTACTGTTTCTGCTGCATATGTTTGATCTTTCTCCCTCCCAGTCAGACATATACCCACACTCAAGAGACCACAGAGACACGCAGATTACCAGTGAATACGGTAGGCACATTGCATATTTCAGCACCTGAGAGTACATACAACTAGAGGCAACTTTACACAATTACCGCTAAACACTATGCTACGATAACCCAGAGATAATGGGGATAATACCCAGCCCAGATACATTACACTATTAACAATTAATGCAAAGGGACTCAATAGCCCGGAGAAACGCTCCATTGCCTTTAACAATATGTATAGAGAATCAGGTGATATCCTATTTATTCAGGAAACGCACTTTAAAAAAGGCAGGGAGCCAAAATTCTTGAGCAGCAAATATAACACTTCATACTTAGCCTCAGGGAACTCTAAGAAAGGCGGGGTAGGAATCTTCATAAGAAATAATATTCATTTCAACCCGACCAGAGTTATAAAAGACACCAATGGCCAATACTTAATAGTAATAGGGACTCTGTTCAACACACCTGCCACATTGGTAAATATATATCTCCCCAGTCAAGGTCAGCATCTAGTATTCAAGCAGGTAGCGAACCTAATACTAGAACACTCCAAAGGAATAATTTTGCTAGGGGGCGATTTTAATCTCCAGTTAGACCCCACTCTAGACACCTCTTTGGGACACTCTAGCACCCACCAAAGGATAATCAAAGCAATCCACACCCAGATGCATCAGCTCAAACTACATGATGTCTGGCGAACAAGAAACCCACAAAAACGCGACTACACATTCTACTCCCACCCACACCACCTCTATACTAGAATAGACTATTTCCTTATCGATCAAATAGGCCTGACAAGGGTAGAGAACTCCACCATCTTGCCAATGAGTATTAAGAGGGATATTGTGATATTAGAGTAATACCACAAATCCCCTATAGGAGGCGCTAATGACTCAGGGCAGAAAATAGTACTGAAATACAATCAAAAAACCCCTTTGGTGATACCAAAAATGTAAAAAAACCTATAAAACAATATATAGAAAATAAATGGTAAAATCTGTAAAATGTAAAATATAAAACATAAAATATAATGATAGAATAAAAAATATATATATGAGAATACAGACGTATCAATAGGTGAAATGGGAAAGATCCCAACTGAAGTCCAAATAAGTCCAAATAAATGGAAGTATAAATAGAAGGCAGCTCTCGGTCTTCACCCAAACGATGGTGTATCTTCAAAAAGAGGTTTCACTGCAAGGAAAACAGAAACAGAGGCGCCACATGTGTAGATCAATCAAAACAGACAATATCCAAGTTAGATGAGATACAGGATACTCACAAACGTGAAGGCACTCTCTTGTGCCTGTAGGAGCGGGCTGGTATTTAAACAGCAAACCAGCTAGCTGTACCAAGGGATCCCCGTCAGGATATCCTCGCAACAGTAATCCTTCACTAGATTGATTCCAGCAAAAAGGAAAAAATGTTCAGAGGGGAGGAAGGCTAAACAGCCTTATGGTTACTGGCAAGGGAAATGCCACACGAACACCAGATTTGTTTAAAAAGTATCAAGTATTTTATTTTACAAAAGATAAAAAATACCATCAATAACAAATTACAGCTTGGTGTATTTAATGGCAAATCTCCTTGTATATAGAGATAATAGCGACGCGTTTCTCAGGGAAGACCCTGTTTCATCAGGCTTGTATCTGCCAATGACATGGTCAGACCATGCCCCAGTTGTATGCAAACTGCAATGGCCAGACCTCCCTATAAGGCCCTTTATGTGGCGACTAGATGAGAACATACTTAGTGACGCGCTTGTTAAATCAGAAATAGACGCCGCATTGGGGGATTACTTCAGGGAAAACCTGGCTGAAGACACCTCAGCTACTACGGTATGGGAGGCACACAAATGCGTGTTGAGGGGGGAATTTATTAGGCTTAAAGCGAAGGGAACAAGAAACAATAGACAGTTTGTTAACTCCACAACCTCCCAAATCAAATACTGGGAAACCCAACTCAAACATAGCCCCAACTCTCCTGAAATTTTAAAAAAACTGACCACAACCAGACAGGACTTAAACAAACACCTACTGAAGACATACCAAGAGCAGGCTACCAGACTACAACAGAAATACTTTGACATCAACGATAAAATTGGACCGGCACTAGCCAAGACACTCAAGAGAAAGCAATTAGACACACATGTATACTCCATGACGGATCGCACAGGGCAAACACACAGGGATAGCCCACAAATAGCAGAAACATTCAGACGCTACTATCAGGAATTATATAACATTCAGAATAACACTAGCCGGGAGGAAATGGAGGGATTTCTAGCAGATACACAGCTGAGTGCACTAGGAAGAGAAGACAGTGAGTACCTGGACTCTCCCATTACACACGATGAGATTAAGACCGCTATAAAAAACATGCCTAACGGTAAAAGCCCAGGACCTGACGGTCTTAGCACACGCTACTACAAGACCTATGTCCATCACCTGTTGGCTCCACTAACAGCTTTATTTAACTCAATATTAAAAGAGAAGGGATTTTCAGACACTATGCTAGCAGCACACATAACAGTAATCCACAAAACAGGCAAAGGAACAGATAAACCGGAAAACTACAGACCCATATCTCTGCTGAATACTGACATCAAGATATTTGCAAAGATATTGGCCACCAGGATTAATACATTTCTTCCAGGCCTGATTCACCCAGACCAAGTGGGGTTTGTACCTGGCCGAGAGGCCAGAGACAACACACTAAGAACACTTCAAATTATAGCGCATGTTAAAACACAAGAAACCCCTATGGTATTAGTTTCTACAGACGCTGAGAAAGCCTTTGATAGGGTACACTGGGGCTTTCTCAAACTAGTCTTACAAAAAATGAAATTCAGTGACACCTTCATAAAATTGATCTTTACTCTCTACACGAATCCCACGGCCCAAGTGAGGGTGAACGGCCTGCTATCAGACAGTTTTTCTATCAGGAATGGTACGAGACAAGGCTGTCCCCTTTCACCTATACTTTTTGCTATTACAATAGAAGCCCTAGCCCAAAAAATTCGGAATGACACCCAAATAGAGGGAATTCAGATTGCCTCAAACATGTATAAGATAGCTTTATATGCGGACGATGTCTTGCTCACTCTGACCAATGTTAACACCTCCATGAACAGAACACTTGAGATATTTGGGAAATTTAGCAAAGTTTCCAATTTCCAGTTAAACCTTTCCAAGTCTGAGATCCTTAACATTACATACGACGCAACGACACTTGACCAGTCCCTACAGGGCTGCCCACTCAATAAGCAAAAAACTAAGATGAAGTATTTAGGCATATTTCTATCCTCGGACCAGCAGGTGATGCATAGGGCCAATTACAAAAAGTTAGAGACAGACATAGTGGCGGACTTATCGAATTGGAAAAATAAACCCATATCCTGGCTAGGAAGAGTAAACGTGATAAAAATGAACATTCTGCCTAGGCTTCTATATCTTATGCAAACTACACCAATCCCCTCCCACACAATTACCTATCCAAATTGCAAAACACAATAGAACATTATGTTTGGGGGACTATTAGGCCCAGGGTCAAGAAAACTACATTATATCTACCCAGAGACAGAGGTGGCCTAGGGCTACCAAATATCATGATATATAAACAAGCCATCTCACTGAGGCAACTATTGGATTGGTGTGGGAATGATCCTAACAAACTATGGGTTCAGATAGACCGCTCTATACTAGGCGTGGGCAACGCAGGGGGAATGGCCTGGTTATCAGAGAGAGACAGGCCAATGGCAACATCTAGGTACCCGCTGTTCGCTGACTTTTTCGCCACCTGGGACAGACTGTTAAACACCTCCACAAACATTTCCACTCACATAAGTCCCTTGACACCCACATACCAGAATCCTGCAACACCTTGGAACCATAGAGAAACAAACCTCAGTCACACAATACCATACAAGGAACGAACACTTTCAGCACTCTTGGAAGGGAACAAACTGAAACCACTAAACACGATAATAGAAAATAACCCAAATGTTGGAATGAACTGGCTAGCACACTCCCAACTTAGTCACTTTATATCGACTCACAAGCAGAAACACAACATCTTTAGACAGCTGACAACCTTTGAGACCCTGTGCATAAAGGCCAATGCAACAGAACATGCAATCTCGCTATTATATAAGCTCCTCCTTATAGAGGATGCTCAGACACTACCATCATACACTAAGGCATGGGAGAGAGAACTGCACACTGACATTGACACCTCAGAGTGGTTAGCCGCTTTCCAAACTACAAAGCAGGCCTCAATCTCAAGCAGGGTTCAAGAATCTGGATATAAGTTTTTGTCTAGATGGTACCTTACTCCCATCCGGTTAAACAAGATATACAAAACGGCTTCAGGGAAGTGCTGGAGAGGGTGTGGGGGAGAAGGCACTATAACGCATATATGGTGGGAGTGTCCAGGGCTGGATCAATTTTGGACAGGGGTCTTAGAACACATCAGGAAAGCAACAGGGAAGACGTTACAAAACAGTCCAAAAACACTACTTTTTCTGTCTCTCCCCACACTAGAAAGCTCTGCAAGCAAGGCGCTGAGGATGGTTATGTTAAACAGCGCAAAGTTGTTAATTCCAAGACACTGGAAATCTAAAACGATACCTACAATAGAGGAATGGAAGGGACAGGTTAGCTCACTACTGAATCTGGAAAGGTACCACCACCTAAAGAACGACACAATAGATACACATGAAATCATGTTAATGCAGTGGAGGGAAAGCACTACAGGTGAAGCAGAGTAGGATAGAGACACCTACAAATTTAAAACATAAGGCTCACTTTATAAATCACCCTGATATGTAGAGGCTGGGGGAACACTGGAATCTGATAGGTATGCGTAGCAGCTTACCACATGAACAGCACAAATGTTACATATGTTAGGAATATAGAAAATTAGACGCAAAAAAGTAAGCTCACCTTCATAGATATGTATAGGCAGTTGCTGAATTAATGTTAATGTTGATTATTGTATTTGAGCACTGAAACTGGTTGTGCATTTGTCATTTTTATCTACACTGGATTATACTCAATAAAGCTTTTGAAAAAAAAAAAAAAAAAAAAAAAAAACCATCAGCCAATATAAAATTATTTTTTCCTATTGGCTGATTTAATCTGCTCCAGTCCGACAAGTAAACAATGAATCTCGTGATTCATTGTTTACATCAGAGCAGATAGAAAGCTATTGTACATGCGTGGGTTGCTGTGACACCAGGATGTATGAGAGGTCGGAGGAACAAACAAAGCTAAGTAAAAAATAAAAAACCACATCAAATTATTTTTTTTTAAAAATGTAGCGATATTATTTGTAATAACAAACTGTTATTAAGTAAGTGTTCTAAAATGGTAAAATTTACCATAATTTTGAAGTTTTTTTGTTTTAATGTTTGTTTTTTTTCTTGTGTTTTTTGGTAGGTTATAAAAGCTTCTCTGGGATCCCCTTTGTTTAAAAATAGCAGACATGCATGGCTTTGCCATTGCCTTTTGGTAATTAGAAGACTGCTAACTTCAGCTGCGCACCACACCTCTGAAATTCCTGGCAATGAAGGGGTCAATCAGGAAGCGTGTCAGGTTAATTTTAGCTTTAGTGTAGAGATTGCCCTCCCACCTGACACCTCCCACCCCCTGATCCCTACCTGATCTCTCCCAAACAGCTCTCTTCCCTCCCTCACCCCCCACTGGTCACCCCCATCTTAGGTACTGGCAGACAGTCTGCCAATATGAAAACTTAAGGCATTTTCTTTTTTTATATATTTTCTGCAGTGTAGGATCCCCCTTACCCTCCAACCCCCCAATCCCTCCCAAACAGCTCTCTAACCCTCCCCCTCTAACTAGTGCCTGCTATCTTAGGTACTGACAGCTGTCTGCCAGTATCTATCAAACCCTTTTTTATGTATTTTTTTTTAACTTTCTGTAGTGTAGTGGTCTCCCCTCCCACAATCATTAGTTAGGGATCCACTACCCCCACCCCACCATTTTTCTGTAGTGTAGCTCCCCATCCCTCTCCCTTTATTTTTATTTTTTTTAGTGTAGCGCCATCCCACTTCTGCCGTCTCCCTTCCTCCGCTGCTGGACGGTTGCGCTCCATTTCCATATGCAGGCAGATGCCATGAGCTCAGGAACTCCAGCTGTTGGCTGTAACTTAACAGCCCAGTCTTCTGGAGCTTCCTGCAGCTCCAACGTATATACACATCATTCTGTACAATAAGCAAAGTACCGCACAACATATATATATGTCCTAATGGGTTAAAGGGTTAATGAGAGGTTTTTTTTTCCTTCTCTTTCTCTCTCCTCCCTTACTCTTCCCACCTGAGTGTACATAAGGTCTCTGCCCATCTAAGGTACTTTCTTTAATGAAGTATGGAATCTATTAGTTGCCATGTCTGCTTTATACCACTTGTAATAAGATGTTTATAGGAATATATATGATGTGCTATACTATTCCCAGTAAAGTAAAAACTAGGTTTTCTTTCTATTTAATAAGACACATATAGACTGATTATTGTTACATAACAATGTTTAATTATTCTGGTATATAAGAGATTATTTCATTGAGATCTAGATGCTAACGTTGTCAACATTTTATCTTGGTATACTTGGTTCCTTTGTGTTCTTTGTGTAACATGGAAAATTGTATTTTGTCTGTGTTTTGTTTGTCAATGCTGAATAAATAAAATTAAAATAAATAAATAAATAATTAAAGGGACATTCCAGTAAAAATATAAATGCACATAGATTTATTGCATCTTAGAATAGAAGCATATTTATAATATACATGTATTGGCAAAAATGCTTCTATTAAGAATTATCACTGTTTTAGTATTAACATTTTTCTCTGCAAGTGCATGTGAAGCATAGCTAGATATTCTCACTGCACCCACAGTTTAAATAATGTAGCTGCATCAGATCATTAGTGGGGCTTGTATCATGTCAGCAATTAACACATTGAGTCATTACCAGATGGTACAAGCACCATAGGCTCTCCAAATAAGTGTTTGGTTTAAAATGCTAGTGCACGGTGCATACTTAAATACACTTTTGAAACAGCTATAGCTTTTATTAGAAGCATTTTTGCTAATGCATGTATATTACAAAGTTGCTTCTGTTCAATACAGAAATGCACCCATGTGGTTTTAAATTTTGGCTGGAATATCCCTTTAAAACATTGTATATACATGTATCCACACAGCTCCTATAGTTTTAATAGGAAGTTTTTTTGTTTTCATTAGCAAGGTAGATTGCAGACATGATGTAAACATAGACTTTCAGTGGGAGTTTGCTGGGCTTTCCATGAGAGTAACCTGTATTTTAATGGGTAAACATCACCAGTAGTGTGTTATATTCAAAACACTGCCCTTCATGTCAGACGCACCTTTTCAGACATAAGCTCTCGTAAGCTTTTCAGTGGCGAGAATTTCCAGTGTGAGGAATGTATTGTCTGTACAGTGTCTCTAAGGTTACACAGGCATTAGTTTGTGTTCCTACATAGAAACCTTTTTTTGTTTTAGCGAACGCACAATCTATGTTGTGTAGGAACACTCCAAATACAGTCCCCCCACCCCCGCTCATATTGCAGATGAGTAGCGTTGTCAGCGATTTTTTGCTGAAGCTGTCATCTGTGTTGTTTCCTATAGGAGACACATCGGTACTCATCAGCCCAGAGAGGGGCAGCCCACTCTTTTCAATATATCGCCAGACACACGGACTGCAAGATTTGCGAGACAAAGAAAGGCGGTTTCTCGTGGGAGGTAATGATCGTGTGGTAGCCCAGGTTTGAGTTGCAGGTTTCTGTTTTCCCCTCAGTTTAGCGGTGCTTCACTGTGCGTTAACCCTTATGTTCCATTGGTCTTTAGTGTGTCTCGGTGTGACTATCAAAAACGCTGTGCATCTGGGAACTGCCATGCTTCACTTATTACTTGGATCCTGTGTACACGTGTGTAATTTTGAGTGACTTTATATGCACTGGTGCATGGACGTTTTTCAACCACATCGGCAGATAAGTTTTGTGCTCTATATTTTGTATTATATATTACTAGTCCTAAAGCCCGTTCACACGGGCCATTTTTTGCAGGGTACAGCAGTCCCAACCCTTGCACTCTCTCCCTGCCCCTCTCTTTTGCTCTCTCTCCCCCCTCTCTTTTGCGCTCTCTCTTCCCCCTCTTTTGCGCTCTCTCTCCCCCCTCTTTTGCACTCTCTCTCCCCTCTCTTTTGAGCTCTCTCTCCCCCCTCTCTTTTGTGCTCTATCTCCCCCTCTCTTTTGCGCTCTCTCTCTCCCCCCTCTTTTGCGCTCTCTCTATCCCCCCCTCTTTTGCGCTCTCTCTCTCCCCCTCTTTTGCGCTCTCTCTCCCCCCCTCTTTTGCGCTCTCTCCCCTCTATCTCTCTCTCTCTCCCCTCTCTCTCTCTCTACCACCTCTCTCTCTCTCCCCCTCTCTTTCTCCCCTCTCTCTCTCCCCCCTCTCCTTTCTCTCTCCCCTCTCTCTCTCTCTCCCTCTCTATCTCCCCTCTCTCTCTCTCCCTCTCTATCTCCCCCCTCTCTCTCTCACTCCCCCTCCCCTCTCTCTCTCCCTCCCCTCTCTCTCCCTCCCCTCTCTCTCTCTCACTCCCCCTCCCCTCTCTCTCTCCCTCCCCCTCTCTCTCCCTCCCCCTCTCTCTCCCCCTCCCCTCTCTCTCTCTCACTCCCCCTCCCCTCTCTCTCTCCCTCCCCCTCTCTCTCTCCCTCCCCCTCTCTCCTCCTCCCACCTCTCTCTCTCTCTCTCCTCCCCTCTCTCTCCTCCCCTCTCTCTCTCCCCCTCCCCTCTCTTTCTCTCCCCCCCTCTCTTTTGATCTCTCTGTCCCCTTTCTTTTGCTCTCCCTCCCCCTCTCTTTTGCTGTCTCTCCCCCTCTCTTTTGCTCCCTCTCTTGTGCTCCCTTTATCTCCCCTCTTGATCTCTCTCTCCCCTCTTGAACTCTCTCTCCCCTCTTGAACTCTCTCTCTCTCACCTTTCTTATCTTTTCCCTACCCCCTCTCTCCCCTCTTTTGAGCTTTTTTGAGCTCTCACTGCACAGCCTTTCACGGGCCGCCTGGCCCCGCCCCTTCACACATGACCACGCCCCCTCACGGCCCTAGCGCTCGGCCACGCCCCCAGTCACGCTCGGCCACGCCCCCAGTCACGCTCGGTTCTGCTCGCACTGCAGAGCAGAGACTTAGGGACTCTCAAAGGCCAGGTGTGTTTGTCCTCGTGCTGTGCTGTCTACTGCGCATGACAGCTTCGGACAAACACACTTGGCCTTTTATTATATAGGATTGGATTAGATAGGATTTGTTATAATAAATGTCCCTTTTTGTTCTACTACGGATGAGTGCGGCCTGGCCATTCTTTTAAAGTGTTTCTATTGAGTCTCACTTTCTATAAATATATGAAAACATATATACAGTATATATATAAAACATATCTTATTTTCCTGCTCATGCGCAATTGTTCCCTGCTTGACGGAGTCCCAGTCTCTACTGCCATATATGCTAAACATTTATCGGTATTTACAGATTAATAATAAAGTTATTTTTTTTTAAACCTGCTTACTAATAAGAGTTAAATATGAAACACCATATACACAATATGTTCTATGTTAAACAAAATTAATTGATGATAAAATTGCTAACATTTGCTGATATTTAAACAAATAAATCCAAATCTCTTCTTATATACAAACTGGTTTGTAGGGAGAACATCCAAAACACCTCCCTTTTATTCTACTATGATTATATATATATATATATATTATATATATATATATATATATATATATATATATATATATACACAGAGAAGCAAGACTGACTAGCAGATGCTGGAGAACAGAAAATATATTCTATAGATTCCTCAAGTTTTACACATGGGTCTTAATAGCACAGCTGAACATGTCTGTCACCCAGAAGTTCACTATCTGTAGCAAATTTATATAGAGTAAAATAATATAGGTAGAAAGAGGTAGAGAGAGAATACAAAACTTTAAGTTCAACCTTTACATATTCTCTTTAATCCCTGTTAAATGTTTGTTTGTATTATTGATATTTTATAGTACTCCAAAATTGTAAAATGTTTGCTTATTAAACTAGAATTCGGTTAGTGAAATGCTAAACAATCATAGCAAACTCTTGTTTTGTGCAGACGACAAGGACCAGCTGAGATATTTTTGCTATCCTTGTTTGCTTTACCTCATACTTTAGTATATATAGAGCAGTGTCAGACGGCCTCCCCAGGGGGCGCTAGAGCATATAAGCAGAGGCGCGGGAGCAGTGACATTTTACACTGTGCTATGGAAACCACAAGCAGCAGCTGACTGGCAAAAGATAGAACAGTTTTTAAGAGGCGACAATGACACTTGGTATATTGTCATGGAATAAGGCAGAAGGGTGGTTTGTAGCTGAAAGAAAGGCACTGATGTCAAAATCGCTCTGACACTGCATTGCGTTTGTTGTCTTGATCAGTAACTTGCGTTTAACACAGGAGTAATGGAAAACGTAAGCAAAGAACTCTTTTCGTTGAGCAGAACTAGTTCTTGAGAGCTAACTGTGAACCCTTGATCTGATGTAAATTCCCCAAATTAAAACAAATTTTGTACTCTAATAACACTCTTATCAACTTTGCTGACAATATATAAAGACATTTTTCACTCTATCAGATGAAGCAGATACTGAAAAGAAATGGGCTTTATTTTTTCTCTCTAACCAAATAAATAATGTTGAACAACTTTGTAATATAAGTTGAAAGTCAAAAACATTATTGAAAATATTAAACTGGAACAACACATATACTATATGCACATTATATAATACATGTATGTATATTTGGGATACTACTGATGACATTTAAAGACTACTGTCTTATAATGAGATTATATTAAGAGGAATCACCAGTATGGATCAAAAATACTGTTTTGCTCATTTATGGACAAGTCTTTTCACCACGGAATATACAAGAAGAAGGAATAAAATTAGATATACACTTTCAGAACATGAAATTAATTTAAATGTACAGTTTTTACAACACAACATAAACAAATCAAAACTGCATTCCAATCAACAAGGGAATAGCACAATATGACAAATGTAGTTATTCTAAACAGGCAATAATAAAGCATGGCGATATAGCATATAATGAGGGAGATTACAAGTTGTGCGGTAAAGTCCTAGGGTATACACCGCGCCAAATGGGTCCATACCACTATTTCTAGCCAATAGGATTTAAGTAGCTCTCATCCTATTGGCTGATTTAAAATTTTCAGCCAGTAGGAATGCAAGGTACCCCAATATAAAACGGGTACCTTGCATTCAATCTTCAGTGTTGTGTGCAGCGGAAGATTGCATGAAGAGGAGCTTCTACATTGGATGTCAGCGCCGTCGTCCGATCCTGCTCTGCTCCGCGCCACCTCAGGTCCTCTACCCCTGGATGAAGATGAAAGATGGCTCCGCGATACCGGGATGAAGATTGAAGATGGAGCCACCTGGAAGAAGACCTTCACGGCCGGACTTCAGGGATGGTGTGAGTACCTATTTCGGGGTTGTTTTTTTTTTAATGTTTTTGGGTGGGTTTTTTTTTTTTAGATTAGGGATTTTTTTTTTTAATGGGCAGCAAAAGAGCTGATTGACCTTTTCAGGTTGTTTTTTTTTTATGTTTTTGGGTGGTTTTTTTTTAGATTAGGGCTTTTTATTTTTTTTAATGGGCAGTAAAAGAGCTGATTGCCCTTTTAAGGACAATGCCCATACAAATGCCCCTTTAGGGACGATGGGTAGTTTAGTTTTTTTTATTGTTAGGTCTTTTTTATTTTGGGGGGTTGGGTGGGTGGTTGTACTGTTAGGGGGTAATTTGTATTTTTTTTTTTAAAGTAAAAGAGCTGTTAAACTTTGGGCAATGCCCTACAAAAGCATTTGATAGTTTAGTGTTAGATTAGGTTTTTTTTTTATTTTGGGGTGTTTTTTTTTTTTTTTTTATAGGGGTATTAGATTTGGTTTAATTTTTTTATTTTGGATAATTTCGTTTATTATTTTGTCATTTTAGATTTTTTAATTTTTTGTAATTTTAGGGTTTGTTATTTTGTGTAATGTTAGGTTTTGTTATTTTGTTTAATTTTAGATTTTTTATTTTTTGTAATGTTAGTTTTTTTTTTTTTTTTTTTTTTCGTAGTGTTAGGATTTTTTAATTTTGTAATTTAGGTCTTTTAGTTTTGGTATCTAATTTGTTTCAAATAGTAATGTTAGGTTTATTTATTTCACAGGTTTTTATTTATTTTAAGGTAGTTATATTGTAACTTTAATTTAAAGTTAGCGGGTGTTAAGTTTAGGGGTTAATTGTTTAGTTTGTCGTCATGTTTATTTAGGGAGTCACAATGTGGGGAGTCGGCGTTTAGGGGTTAATATATTTAGTGTTGGCGATGTGGGGGGGACGACGGTTTAGAGGTTAATAGCTGTAGTTAGTGTTAGTGATGCGGGGAATGGCGTATTAGGGGTTAATACTTTAATTTAGGTAGTCGCGATGTGGGTTTACATGTGTGGAGGCATGGTATAAGGTGTTTGAAAAAAAGAGCTGCAAAGGGCTTTACCATATGCATACAGGGCCCCTTACTTAACCATTGATCAAGGCCCCCCCTTTGACATGTGTAATTTTTGACCAAATGACTAAAACGTATATGTACTTTATTCTTAAGTGTAGTCAAACTTGGAAATGTTGTAAAGGTAGTAACACACAAACACAGACACACTTATACACTGAAACACACACTCGCACATAAGGATTCACATTAAGAAGCCCATTTATCAAGCTCCGAATGGAGCTTGAGGGCCAGTGTTTCTGGCGAGCCTGCAGTCTCGCCAGAAACAGCAGTTATGAAGCAGCGGTCTAAATAACCTGTCCGCCTGCTCAGAGCAGGCGACAGAGATCGCCACAATTCAACCCGATCGAGTACAATCGGGTTGATTGACACCTCCCTGCTCGTGGCCGATTGGCCGGAAGTCTGCAGGAGGCGGCGTTGCACCAGCAGTTTACAAGAGCTGCTGGTGCAACGCTGAATACGGAGAGCGTATTGCTCTCCGCATTCAGCAAGGTCTGTCAGACCTGATCCGCACTATCGGATCAGGTCCGACAGACCTTTGTTATATAGGCCTCATAGACACTTTAGCAGACACGCAAAGAAACACACAAACACACTCAGCCATCCAAACAGACACTCAGCACTTGTTTACATTGATCTGACAAGTAATGAGGTAGACTACAGTTTTGTCAAAAAAGGAGATTTACAAGACAAAATAGTTCTGATATACACACACCCTCACAGAGACACACAGAAAATGCACAAAGACATAAACACACACCCTCACAGAGACACCTACGGAAAACAAACAGACATATGCACACACCCTCACAGAGACACCCACATAAAACAACCAGACATATGCACACACCCTTACAGAGATATCCACAGAAAACACACAGGCATACATACACACACACACACCCTCCCAGAGACACCCACAGAAAACACACATATATATGCACACACCCTCACAGAGACACCCACAGAAAACACAGACATACAAACACACACCCTCATAGACACATCCACAGAAAACACACAAAGACATACGCACACACCCTCACAGAGACACCCACAGAAAATGCACAAAGACATACGCACAAACCCTCACAGAGACATCCACAGAAAGCATAGACATACATTCACACACACACCCTCACAGAGACATCCACAGAAAACACACAAAGGCATACACACCCACACTCACAGAGGCATCCACAGAAAACACACAAAGACATACACACCTACCCTCACAGAAGCATCCACAGAAAACACAGACATACATACTCACACACACCCTCACAGAGACATCCACAGAAAACACACAAAGGCATACACACCCACCCTCACAGAGGCATCCACAGAAAATACACAGACATACATACACACACACATATAATGTCGGCACTTTTGAATATTTTTCCGGCATTCTCGACATCGTGTTGGATCCCTTTTAAATATATTGCCACCTTGCAGCACTTTTGATCATTGGGGCCCAAGTCACATAAAAGCAGCTCTACTTTCTTTTAGTTTGCTGCTGGCGCAGCTTCTGCTGATTGAAAATAGTTTGAAAGGGCACTGTTGAATGGGGGTCCCACCAAAGCCTTTGCCCTGGGGCCCAGTAATTTCAAGTTACGCCTCTGCTTTAACAATAAAGAGACTGTTCCAGGAAGAAAATGTTTATCAATTTTCCTTGCATTCGAATAAGAATATTCATTTAACTGACAGGGAATTTATGCCAGCAGGCCTTATTACAATCTCAAGCTGATCTGAATTTGAAAGGGCGACTAAACTGAATCTCATAATTTCACAATCTCTTTGTAATTTTCAAGGAACTGAATTTGCATGTGAATTCCAGAAAGCACTGCCAAAATAATTTTGCTTACACATTTCTAGTTTTCCCATACTTTATACTGAGAATTATTCAAATCATTTGTATAACTTTGCTGTATTTATTTTTTCATAAAAGTTGACAATCTGGTTTCTACTGTATTGTGAGGATACTGACAAAACAGTTTATTTTATTTTTTAACAGAATTTATCCTTAGGCAAGCAATCACTAAAGATAATGGGACCGCCGGAAACAAAACTCGGTCTAAAGACCGCTGCTCCCTAACTTGTCCACCTGCTCTGAGGCCGCAGACAGAAATTAACCCAATCGAAAACGATCGGGCTGATTGACACCCCCTGCTAGCGGCCGCGAATCTGCAGGGGGCGGCATTGCACCAGTAGTTCACAAGAACTGCTGGTGCAATAATAAATGCCGACAGCGTAGACTGTCTGCATTTATCGATGTGCAGCGGACATGATATGCTAAATTGTATCATGTCCGCTTGCACTATGTCAAATATACCCCAATAGGTTAGATTACAAGAAACATCTCGCCCGCGCTAACTTGCGCTTGTATTACAAGTTGAAAGTAAACATAATCGCAGGGCCACAAACTAAATTTGCGCTTAACAGATTAGCGCAACTGAAGTCCTCGCATAAAGGGTCAGGGTTTAAAAAAAGTTGCACCAAACACAAAATATACTACATTAAAATAAAGCGTTACACTCATATATACACTATCTAATAAAAATGATTCATATTAATATTACAAATAAAAAGTTATTAAGCGTTAAAAGGTATATGGTATATGACAAGGTATTGGAATGGAAAGGGTTATATTGTACATATATATATATATATATATATATATATATATATATATATGTGGGAGTTGGATTGTGTGGGGGACCTATATCCTCTCAAAAGAGTGGGTATGGGGCATCCCACACAAAGGAAGTTAGTGCTGTGAGTTTAATTTAGCTGAAGTGTGGGTTGGGGATCCTATAAAGGCAGCTGTAATTTCTGAAAAAAATGAAGGGATCTCCCACCAAGAAGTGGTGGGTAGACCCCCACAAAAGAAAAATGGAGAAGGAAGAGTCGAAAATAGCGCTATTCAAGGATCTGTTCCCAGGTCCCACTTGCGGTTGGATGACTTATATGTATGTATATGTATTTCTCTCTATTAGCCCTTAATTAATGAACTGGGGATTAGCTGTGATTATAGATATCACTAGTAGTTGACTTGTGATTATGAATATCACTAAATAGTATAAGTTATAGAGGTACACTATTAGGGAAAATCTTATTATATATATAGTCACAATGGTACATCACATGAAATAATGATAAATTCTAGGTGAAACATTTAGATAATAAGTCCATCAAAGGCATATATTGATAAGACAAAAATAAAAAATTTTTTCCCCACATTCAAAATATCCGTGTACTCCCCAACACCAGATAAATGTCCAGTGTTTTTATACAGACTAATGAGTCCATTTTTCAAGTTTGCAAATAATTGGTAGATGCAATGCAAAGATCACAGTCTATTAGTGATAGTAATAAAACAAAGAGTCCTCCAAGTGGAGTATATAAAATGGTCCCTTACGCGTTTCAAAGGCTGTTTTTCTCCTTCTTCTTCAGAGGGTATTCGTTGAATTGTGCTAAATAATTCTCCTATATTGGTCTATAAAAGCCGTGCGGCGGCACGCCCCTAAAGTTTGGTTGTAAATTCTGATTGGGCTAGATAGCTGTATTTCATAATGCTAACCTAATACGTAGTGTTCCTGGTGGTAAACGTGCTCAATCATTGGTTATTAGAAAGTGACGTCCCTGCATATCTGCGTGTTTACGTATTGACGTATTGGACGTATGGGCCTGATGTTATGTGTATGATTGTTATAGTAACCAGATCGCAATAGAATGTTCGTACGTAATAACGCGATCTTCATGTGGGCTGTTGTTTTTTATATCATTGTTATGGCAACAGTGTCATATGGCGTTGCAGCCCTGGAGCATACAGAGCAACCGTGTCTATTTGAATGAGTATAATAATATCACACAGAGTTTTTTTTTCCCCCTCTATGTGCTCTTATATATGTGCAGCAAAACTACTAAATTGTATAAATAGACCCAGTATTGGAATATCTCTTAACACATATAACCTCGGTCATCTGTACTTGCCATATTAATACAAACACAAATACAGCGTAAATAAACTTAACCCTATAGTGTTTTTACTGTTGTTCACACCAATATTTGCATATCATTAGTGGGCACCTTGACAAGAACATGAAGTGGTGATTGGAATTAATTCTTGCTTTCCATTTCTCTTTCAGTCACATTTGTGTGATTATTACTCTTTTTTGTTGAAGTTTATTTCCATATTAGTATATATACATTGCTTATCGATTTTGTTTGTTTTTTTTAGGATTTTTTATTTTAAAAATTCCGATATATAAAGTACTCTTTTTTTTAAGAAAGATTTTTTTTTTTTGATACATAAAGTATCTAGATGTGATCTGATGTTATTCAGAATTAGTTCTGTCACCACTTTTTGTTGTTATTTTACTTGGCTAAAACATTTCATATTCATGTTTAAATACACATGTCACAGGTCTTTTATCAAACCTGTGCTAAGATTGTACAATTAAAATTATTATTATTTTCCCTTTTACGGAGAGGGTTAATTCTAAAAACTAGATTTCTAAGTATACTCTTACATTGTATTATATTATATAAAGAGTTCTTTCTGGCTTCTTTGTTGAGGTACTGGAATTGGTTCTGGTTTTTGTGCACATGTGCCAGAACGGGGGGATCTAATTCAGGGAGGGATGTCTTTATATGTTTATATACGTCCCTTAAGACTTGTGACTCTATTCTTTAAGCGTACATGGGATTTCCTCAATTTTACGTCAGTATGTTATTCAAGGAAGGCCGCAAGGTCAATGTCCTTGTTTAGGCCTCTTGGATTCATAGTGCCAAATTGATGAATCCAAAAGGTCTCCCTTTTTCTTAGATAAAGTTCCCTGTTGGTCCCCTCTGGAAGTGTTTTTTCTAGTTGTACCTGTTGGTCTTAATTTTAACCCAAATACCTGCATTTATAAATTAATAATACATTAACTAATTAACAACGATTAATACTGAAGAGCTTATCCTTATATAAAATATATAAAATATACATTAAAAAAGATGGAAAATATGGACAATTTGGGTGATCTGGAATATGGGGCATATTTTGACCCCGCCTCTAAACAGAGAAATGTCTCCATAAATATAGAAGACATCACTTTAGAAAACAATCTAACCATGACTGATCCTAAGAAATTATTTGAAAAATTAGAAAAACTTAGTAAAAAACAGCTTTTAAACTGGTATGATAGCAATAATTTAGAAAGATACCTAAAATACTGCATCATCCCACAAGGTTTAAGACTAGAAAAAACTCCTATTTATGAAGACACAGAAATTGAATTACTTTCAGAATGGGAGACAGGTTTGGAAGATTGTTCTAAGACTCTGAGGAAAATCCTTATTAAATATAGAACCAAGAAAGTCAAAATCTTTACAGTACAAATTACTGATATTAGACATAAACTAAATACATTTAAGGGGGACGTCTACTAAAGGGAACTAGACAAAGAAAATAAAAATAAGATCAAGAGATTTGAAAGCCAAGTAGACAGTAAAAAGAAAGATACATTTCGAAGGGACTACCAACTCATGAAAATCAATCAAACAGAAAATAATTTAATATCACAACAAATTAGCTTACCATCTACAAATAGTGCCACCCCAAAGGATATAGTGAATCCCCAAACCAATCACAAAGATGACCCTTTTGAAGATATATATTCACCACATTATTCAACTAATACTGATTATAGAACCTTTATGAAAAATTCACAACAGGCTAATAAACACCAGAATAGTTTGAATACAATGACTAAAGATTCAACATATATGAATAAAAAAACCTACATATATACCACCTAGATTCTATCATAATAGAAATAGTAATAACATGCATAGATTCACACATAAGGATGAGTACCATAGGAACTACCACCATGGAAATAGTAACAGCTTCCACCAATCACGTTTTTTAGACCACCGCAAACAAATATCACCCAGACCACAGTATCCCCATCAACACCACCACAACCAAAGGCCTCATCAAAACAGGAATCAATACCACCAACAACAGATTCCAAAACAACTATATACAAACCACTCACAGAAAGACTCCCAGATACAGCTGGAAATACCAACAACCCCATTTTGGAGACAAAAAACGCACCCACAAAAAAGAGGGAGGGGAGAAGAAGAAGGGGCTGCAGAGCAGGAAGAGTTATCCAACTCAAAAAAACAAAAAGGGATAAGATCAACCAAAATGTAAAAAAAGAAGATAATTGCATCAAAATCTTTAACCTTTCAACCAAAGTTCTAACACAGATAGAAAATGACATACTACTAAAGGGTCTAACATTTGCCCCAAAAAGAGGCCCAAATTCCTTCGAACTATTTGTAGACACACATAAGTTTATAAGGAAACTGACCTTATATAGACACTTTGAAAAAATAAAAAAGGAGCGTATTAAAAATATGGAAAATACCAACATAAAAGAGTTAGATGATCAAGATTTAGAAAGTCTAATTAATTTAGAGCAATTATTTATAGAAGGAGAAATTGAAGAAAGTCAATTAGATGTAATAATAGGAGATCTAAACAAAATAAATTTTGGTCTCCACACTAATTTCAAGCCTTCATCTACCTTCTTTCCTACACAATCCAAAGGGTACCATATTCCAGTTTTTTCTCAACTTGTACAAGGTGATCTATATAAAATGTGTAATGAACATAAGATCAAAAATGATAACTTAACTAGAAAAGAAAAAACTATCTTTAAACAACTTAAGGACAACACAGAAATCACAATTAGGGAAGCAGATAAAGGAGGTAGTATTGTCATTCAAGATAGAACCACATACATTGGAGAGGCAGAGAGACTACTCAAAGATGAGAAAACATATAAAAAGATACAAGGTGACCCCACACAAGCTTTTCTAAGAGTATATAAAAGTCATTTAGATACAGCAAAATCTGAAGGGGTACTAAACGATCAGGAAATAAAATTTTTATCACAAGAAACCCCGAAGGTAGCAACCTTTTACCATCTACCCAAAATTCATAAAGACCAGCAGAATCCACCAGGCAGACCAATCATCTCGGGGATTGGGTCCTTGACAACTAAATTATCGGAATTTGTAGTCTCTTATTTACAACCATTAGTACGAACTTTGAAAGCATACATCAGAGACACACCACATGTCATAGAAAAACTGACCAGTATAGAATGGAAAACGAATTACAAATGGCTCACACTGGATGTGAGCGCATTATATACTAACATACCGCACCAACAAGGGATTGAAGCAATTAAATATTGGCTTAATAAAATTACAAACCTTAAGGAGAATAAGAAGGAGTTCCTAACGGAATCAATAAGATTCATTCTGGAAAAAAACTATTTTAAATTTAATGAAGATTTCTATGTACAGATTGGCGGCACAGCTATGGGGACTAAATTTGCCCCTAGCTACGCCAATCTGTACATGGGACTCTGGGAAGAAACCTATATTTGGAACAATAATCCGTTCATATAAAAAAACATAATTTATGCTTACCTGATAAATTCCTTTCTTCTGTAGTGTGATCAGTCCACGGGTCATCATTACTTGTGGGATATTAACTGCTCCCCTACAGGAAGTGCAAGAGGATTCACCCAGCAGAGTTGCTATATAGCTCCTCCCCTCTACGTCACCTCCAGTCATTCGACCAAGGACCAACGAGAAAGGAGAAGCCAAGGGTGTAGTGGTGACTGGAGTATAATTTAAAAAATATTTACCTGCCTTAAAAAACAGGGCGGGCCGTGGACTGATCACACTACAGAAGAAAGGAATTTATCAGGTAAGCATAAATTATGTTTTCTTCTGTTAAGTGTGATCAGTCCACGGGTCATCATTACTTGTGGGATACCAATACCAAAGCAAAAGTACACGGATGACGGGAGGGATAGGCAGGCTCTTTATACAGAAGGAACCACTGCCTGAAGAACCTTTCTCCCAAAAATAGCCTCCGAGGAAGCAAAAGTGTCAAATTTGTAAAATTTGGAAAAAGTATGAAGCGAAGACCAAGTTGCAGCCTTGCAAATCTGTTCAACAGAGGCCTCATTCTTAAAGGCCCAAGTGGAAGCCACAGCTCTAGTGGAATGAGCTGTAATTCTTTCAGGAGGCTGCTGTCCAGCAGTCTCATAAGCTAAACGAATTATGCTACGAAGCCAAAAAGAGAGAGAGGTAGCAGAAGCTTTTTGACCTCTCCTCTGACCAGAGTAAACGACAAACAGGGAAGACGTTTGTCGAAAATCTTTAGTTGCCTGTAAATAAAATTTAAGGGCACGAACTACATCCAGATTGTGCAAAAGACGTTCCTTCCTCGAAGAAGGATTTGGGCACAAGGATGGAACAACAATCTCCTGATTGATATTCCTGTTAGTGACTACCTTAGGTAAGAACCCAGGCTTAGTACGCAGAACTACCTTATCCGAGTGAAAAATCAAATAAGGAGAATCACAATGTAAGGCTGATAACTCAGAGACTCTTCGAGCCGAGGAAATAGCCATTAAAAATAGAACTTTCCAAGATAACAACTTTATATCAATGGAATGAAGGGGTTCAAACGGAACACCCTGTAAAACGTTAAGAACAAGGTTTAAACTCCATGGTGGAGCCACAGCTTTAAACACAGGTTTAATCCTGGCCAAAGCCTGACAAAAAGCCTGAACGTCTGGAACTTCTGACAGACGCTTGTGTAACAGAATGGACAGAGCTGAGATCTGTCCCTTTAAGGAACTAGCGGATAACCCCTTTTCTAAACCTTCTTGTAGAAAAGACAATATCCTAGGAATCCTAACCTTACTCCAAGAGTAACCTTTGGATTCGCACCAATATAGGTATTTACGCCATATTTTATGGTAAATCTTTCTGGTGACAGGCTTCCTAGCCTGTATTAAGGTATCAATAACTGACTCAGAAAAACCATGCTTTGATAAGATCAAGCATTCAATTTCCAAGCAGTCAGCTTCAGAGAAGTTAGATTTTGATGTTTGAAAGGACCCTGAATCAGAAGGTCCTGTTTCAGAGGTAACGACCAAGGTGGACAGAATGACATGTCCACCAGATCTGTATACCAAGTCCTGCGTGGCCATGCAGGCGCTATTAGAATCACTGATGCTTTCTCCTGTTTGATTCTGGCAATCAATCGAGGAAGCATCGGGAAAGGTGGAAACACATAAGCCATCCTGAAGGTCCATGGTGCTGTCAAGGCATCTATCAGGACCGCTCCCGGATCCCTGGATCTGGACCCGTAGCGCGGAAGCTTGGCGTTCTGTCGAGACGCCATGAGATCTATCTCTGGTTTGCCCCAACGTGGAAGTATTTGGGCAAAGACCTCTGGATGAAGTTCCCACTCCCCCGGATGAAAAGTCTGACGACTTAAGAAATCCGCCTCCCAGTTCTCCACTCCCGGGATGTGGATTGCAGACAGGTGGCAAGAGTGAGACTCTGCCCAGCGAATTATCTTCGATACTTCCATCATTGCTAGGGAGCTTCTTGTCCCTCCCTGATGGTTGATATAAGCTACAGTCGTGATGTTGTCCGACTGGAACCTGATGAACCCCCGAGTTGCTAACTGGGGCCAAGCCAGAAGAGCATTGAGGACTGCTCTCAATTCCAGAATGTTTATTGGAAGAAGACTCTCCTCCTGATTCCATAGTCCCTGAGCCTTCAGAGAATTCCAGACAGCGCCCCAACCTAGTAGGCTGGCGTCTGTTGTTACAATTGACCAGTCTGGCCTGCTGAATGGCATTCCCCTGGACAGATGTGGCCGATAAAGCCACCATAGAAGAGAATTTCTGGTCTCTTGAATGGAATGAAGGACACGGCATGCATTTTGAAGCTTTGTTAACCTGTCCTCTGTCAGATAAATCTTCATTTCTACAGAATCTATCAGAGTCCCCAGGAAGGGAACTCTTGTGAGTGGAAAGAGAGAACTTTTCTCTTCGTTCACTTTCCATCCATGCGACCTTAGAAATGCCAGTACTATCTCTGTATGAGATTTGGCAGTTTGAAAGCTTGAAGCTTGTATCAGTATGTCGTCTAAGTACGGAGCTACTGAAATTCCTCGCGGTCTTAGTACCGCCAGAAGAGTGCCCAGAACCTTTGTGAAGATTCTTGGAGCCGTAGCCAGTCCGAATGGAAGAGCTACAAACTGGTAATGCCTGTCTAAAAAGGCAAACCTTAGATACCGGTAATGACTTCTGTGAATCGGTATGTGAAGGTAAGCATCCTTTAAATCCACTGTGGTCAAGTACTGACCCTCTTGGATCATGGGTAAAATTGTTCGAATAGTTTCCATCTTGAACGATGGAACTCTTAGGAATTTGTTTAGGATCTTTAAATCCAAGATTGGCCTGAAGGTTCCCTCTGTTTGGGAACTACAAACAGATTTGAGTAAAACCCTTGTCCTTGTTCCAACCGCGGAACTGGATGGATCACTCCCATTAATAAAAGATCTTGTACGCAGCGTAGAAACGCTTCCTTCTTTGTTAGGTTTGTTGACAACCTTGACAGATGAAATCTCCCTCTTGGGGGAGAGGATTTGAAGTCCAGAAGGTATCCCTGAGATATGATCTCTAACGCCCAGGGATCCTGAACATCTCTTGCCCAAGCCAGGGCGAAGAGGGAAAGTCTGCCCCCCACTAGATCCGGTCCCGGATCGGGGGCCCTCAATTCATGCTGTCTTAGGGGCAGCAGCAGGTTTTCTGGCCTGTTTGCCCCTGTTCCAGGACTGGTTAGGTTTCCAGCCTTGTCTGTAGCGAGCAACAGCTCCTTCCTGTTTTGGTGCAGAGGAAGTTGATGCTGCTCCTGCTTTGAAATTACGAAAGGAACGAAAATTGGACTGTCTAGCCTTGGCTTTGGCCTTGTCCTGAGGCAGGGCATGACCTTTACCTCCTGTAATGTCATCAATAATCTCTTTCAAGCCGGGCCCGAATAAGGTCTGCCCTTTGAAAGGAATATTAAGCAATTTAGATTTAGACGTAACATCAGCTGACCAGGATTTTAGCCACAGAGCTCTGCGTGCCTGAATGGCGAATCCTGAATTTTTAGCCGCAAGTTTAGTTAAATGTACTACGGCATCTGAAATAAATGAATTAGCTAACTTAAGGAATTTAAGTTTGTGTGTGATGTCATCTAGTGTGGATGATTGAAGTGTCTCTTCCAGAGACTCAAACCAAAATGCTGCTGCAGCCGTGACAGGCGCAATACATGCAAGAGGTTGCAATATAAACCCTTGTTGAACAAACATTTTCTTAAGGTAACCCTCTAATTTTTTATCCATTGGATCTGAAAAAGCACAGCTATCCTCCACTGGGATAGTGGTACGCTTAGCTAAAGTAGAAACTGCTCCCTCCACCTTAGGGACCATTTGCCATAAGTCCTGTGTGGCGGCGTCTATTGGAAACATTTTTCTGAATATAGGAGGGGGTGAGAAAGGCACACCGGGTCTATCCCACTCCTTAGTAACAATGTCAGTAAGTCTCTTAGGTATAGGAAAAACGTCAGTACTCGTCGGTACCGCAAAATATTTATCCAACCTACACATTTTTTCTGGGATTGCAACTGTGTTACAATCATTCAGAGCCGCTAATACTTCCCCTAGTAACACACGGAGGTTCTCAAGCTTAAATTTAAAATTTGAAATGTCTGAGTCCAGTTTATTTGGATCAGAACCGTCACCCACAGAATGAAGCTCTCCGTCTTCACGTTCTGCAAACTGTGACGCAGTATCAGACATGGCCCTTGCATTATCAGCGCACTCTGTTCTCATCCCAGAGTGATCACGTTTACCTCTTAGTTCTGGTAGTTTAGCCAAAACTTCAGTCATAAAAGTAGCCATATCTTGTAATGTGATTTGTAATGGCCGCCCAGATGCACTCGGCGCTACAATATCACGCACCTCCTGAGCGGGAGATGCAGGTACTGACACGTGAGGCGAGTTAGTCGGCATAACTCTCCCCTCGTTGTTTGGTGAAATATGTTCAATTTGTACAGATTGACTATTTTTTAAAGTAGCATCAATACATTTAGTACATAAATTTCTATTGGGCTCCACTTTGGCATTAACACATATAGCACAGAGATATTCCTCTGAATCAGACATGTTTAACACACTAGCAAATAAACAGCAACTTGGAAATACTTTTCAAAGTAATTTACAAATAATATGAAAACGAACTGTGCCTTTAAGAAGCACAGAAAATATTATAACAGATAAAATAATTAAGTTATAGCATCAATCTTTGTCAGAATATACAGTTTTAGCAAAGGATTGTTCCCCTCAGCAAATGATAACTAACCCAGGCAGCAGAAAAAAATACACAAATAAACGTTTTTTATATCACAGTCAATACAATCAGCACAGCTCTGCTGTGAATGATTACTTCCCTCAAAAAAGACTCTTGAGATCCCTGAACTCTGTAGAGATGAACCGGATCATGCAGGAAGAAAATGAACCTCTGACTGAGTTTTTCTGATGCATAGTGAAAGCACCAAAATGGCCCCTCCCCCACACACATAACAGTGAGAGGGATCAGTGAACTGCTCTAATTTAAATCAAAACTATTGCCAAGTGGAAAAAAAGTGCCCAAAACATTTTTTCACCCAGTACCTCAGAGAAAAAAACGTTTTTACATGCCAGCAAAAAAACGTTTTACCTCAATAATTAATTGTCATTTAAAACCTATTGCAAGTCCCTGCAAAATAGGTTAAGTCTATGTATACAGTTTAAAAGCCAGAGAAGTACCATTTCCCAGAAAACTGAAGTGTAAAATATACATACATGACAGCCTGATATCAGCTACATCTACTGCATTCAAGGCTGAGTTTACATTATAACGGTATGGCAGGATTTTCTCATCAATTCCATGTCAGAAAATAATAAACTGCTACATACCTCTTTGCAGATTAATCTGCCTGCTGTCCCCTGATCTGAAGTTTACCTCTCCTCAGATGGCCGAGAAACAGCAATATGATCTTAACTACTCCGGCTAAAATCATAGAAAAACTCAGGTAGATTCTTCTTCAAATTCTACCAGAGAAGGAATAACACACTCCGGTGCTATTATAAAATAACAAACTTTTGATTGAAGATATAAAAACTAAATATATCACCATAGTCCTCTCACACATCCTATCTAGTCGTTGGGTGCAAGAGAATGACTGGAGGTGACGTAGAGGGGAGGAGCTATATAGCAACTCTGCTGGGTGAATCCTCTTGCACTTCCTGTAGGGGAGCAGTTAATATCCCACAAGTAATGATGACCCGTGGACTGATCACACTTAACAGAAGAAATAGTGACATGGGCCCGCTTCATAGATGACATTATTGTCATATGGAGTGGTGATGACTTAGAACTTAAAGAATTCGTTTCATACATTAATCACAATGACTATAACCTTAGCTTTACAGAAAAGAATAGTGAAGTAGAAATAGAGTTTCTTGACTTAATTCTATTTTCAGAAAATAACAAAATTCTGACAAGACTATATAAGAAACCAACTGATAGCAATGGCTACCTCAATGCTAAGAGTGGACACCACCCGAATTGGATAAATAATATTCCATTTGGGCAATACCAGAGACTAAAGAGAAATTGCTCAAAGATTAGTGATTTTGAAGAGGAATAAAAAATTCTAACAATAAAACTATTACACAAAGGATATAGGGAACAAAATCTGAGAACAGCCTATGAAAAAGTAAAAAAAATGGATAGAAGTACCCTTTTGGGCAATAACAAAGACATAAACAAGAATAGAAAAAAGAGAAGAATACAGGGGTGACCTTTATAACAACCTACAATACAGGAGCTAGTGAAATAGAATGAATTTTTAAAAAACACTGGCACGTATTAACCAAAGATCCATTATTGAAAGAAATTGGAAACAAAAAAAAACACTATTAATAAATAGAAAAAATAGGAATCTAAAATCTATAATAGCCCCAAGTAAATTAAAATCCAAAGAAAAGGATGCGATTAAAGGAAATTGGCTGGGGGCCAAAAGTACAGGTTTTTTCAAATGTAATAGGTTAAATTGTGCAGCATGCCAACATCACTAATAGTGGTAACAAACCCACCAAACAAATAATATCAACCTCAACCAAAAAAGTACACAACATCACCACATTGACCAACTGCAAAACTGACTTCGTTGTATACCTTCTAGAGTGCAGTTGTAAATTACAATATATAGGACGAACTACACGACCCTACAAGAAAAGGTTATTAGAGCATATTAGAAATATTGAAGGGGGAGAGAAGAACCATAGCATACCAGCACATTTTAAAAATTTCCATAATAAAGATCCTATGAATCTCAAAGGAACAATCCTAGAACACATTAAAAAAGTACCAGAGGGGACCAACAGGGAACTTTATCTAAGAAAAAGGGAGACCTTTTGGATTCATCAATTTGGCACTATGAATCCAAGAGGCCTAAACAAGGACATTGACCTTGCGGCCTTCCTTGAATAACATACTGACGTAAAATTGAGGAAATCCCATGTATGCTTAAAGAATAGAGTCACAAGTCTTAAGGGACGTATATAAACATATAAAAACATCCCTCTCTGAATTAGATCCCCCCGTTCTGGCACATGAGCACAAAAACCAGAACCAATTCCAGTACATCAACAAAGAAGCCAGAAAGAACTCTTTATATAATATAATACAATGTAAGAGTATACTTAGAAATCTACGGCTAGATTTAGAGTTTTGTCGGTAACGACCCGCGTAGCTAACGCATGCTTTTTTTCCCCCGCACCTTTTAAATACCGCTGGTATTTAGAGTTCACAGAATGGCTGCGTTTTCAGTGCGTTAGGCTCCAAAAAAGGAGCGTAGAGCATAATTTACCGCCACTGCAACTCTCGATACCAGCGGTGCTTACGGACGCGGACAGCTTCAAAAACGTGCTCGTGCACGATTCCCCCATAGGAAACAATGGGGCAGTTTGAGCTGAAAAAAAACCTAACACCTGCAAAAAAGCAGCGTTAAGCTCCTAACGCAGCCCCATTGTTTCCTATGGGGAAACACTTCCTAAGTCTGCACCTAACACCCTAACATGTACCCCGAGTCTAAACACCCCTAGCCTTACACTTATTAACCCCTAATCTGCCGCCCCGCTATCGCTGACACCTGCATTATATTATTAACCCCTAATCTGCCGCTCCGTACACCACCGCAACCTACATTATAGTTATGTACCCCTAATCTGCTGCCCCTAACACCGCCGACCCCTATATTATATTTATTAACCCCTAATCTGCCCCCCACAACGTCGCCGCCAGCTACCTACAATAATTAACCCCTAATCTGCCGACCGGACCTCGCCGCTACCCTAATAAATGTATTAACCCCTAAAGCTAAGTCTAACCATAACCCTAACACTCCCCTAAGTTAAATATAATTTTATTCTAACGAAATAAATTAACTCTTATTAAATAAATTATTCCTATTTAAAGCTAAATACTTACCTGTAAAATAAATCCTAATATAGCTACAATATAAATTATAATTATATTGTAGCTATTTTAGGATTTATATTTATTTTACAGGCAACTTTGTATTTATTTTAACCAGGTACAATAGCTATTAAATAGTTAATAACTATTTAATAGCTACCTAGTTAAAATAATTACAAAATTACCTGTAAAAAAAAATCCTAACCTAAGTTAAACCTAACACTACACTATCAATAAATTAATTAAATACAATACCTACAAATAAATACAATTAAATAAACTAACTAAAGTACAAAAAATAAAAAAGAACTAAGTTACAAAAAAATTAAAAAATATTTACAAACATTAGAAAAATATTACAACAATTTTAAAATAATTACACCTACTCTAAGCCCCCTAATAAAATAACAAAGTACCCCAAAATAAAAAAAATGCCCTACCCTATTCTAAAATTAAAATAGAAAATCTCTTTTACCTTACCAGCCCTTAAAAGGGCCCTTTGCGGGGCATGCCCCAAAGAATTCAGCTCTTTTGCCTGTAAAAAGAAAACCATACAATACCCCCCCCAACATTACAACCCACCACCCACATACCCCTAATCTAACCCAAACCCCCCTTAAATAAACCTAACACTAAGCCCCTGAAGATCTCCCTACCTTGTCTTCACCACACCGGGTCCCGATCTGTCCAGAAGAGCCTCCGATGTCTTGATCCAAGCCCAAGCGGGGGGCTGAAGACATCCATCCTCCGGCTGAAGTCTTGATCCAAGCGGGCAGAAGAGGACATCCGGACCGGCAAACATCTTCATCCAAGCCGCATCTTCTATGTTCTTCCATCCGATGACGACCGGCTGATCTTCAAGACCTCCAGCGCGGATCCATCCTCTTCTTCCGACGACTAGACGACGAATGAAGGTTCCTTTAAGGGACGTCATCCAAGATGGCGTCCCTCGAATTCCGTTTGGGTGATAGGATTCTATCAGCCAATCGGAATTAAGGTAGGAAAATTCTGATTGGCTGATGGAATTCCATCAGCCAATCAGAATTTTCCTACCTTAATTCCGATTGGCTGATAGAATCCTATCAGCCAATCAGAATTCGAGGGACGCCATCTTGGCGAATTATTTAGCACGATTCAACAAATACCCTCTGAAGAAGAAGGAGAAAAACAGCATTTGAAACGCGTAAGGGACCATTTTATATACTCCACTTGGAGGACTCTTTGTTTTATTACTATCACTAATAGACTGTGATCTTTGCATTGCATCTACCAAGTATTTGCAAACTTGAAAAAAAGGACTCATTAGTCTGTATAAAAACACTGGACATTTATCTGGTGTTGGGGAGTACACGCTCTCTTCTTACTGAGATACAATATCTGCAGTTTCCCATCTACAGAGTTCGTGATCCACAGGCTTTTTCTGAGTGTGTTTTACATGCCTCATATGTTTGAGGACTTTTAATGTGAGTGTCCATTTGTCTGTTTTTATTTTTTCTTAGTTATAATTAAACAGTTTTACACTATGTATTTGTCCTCTGCTTCTCATTTTGCATAAATCTGCTGCAGCTCGGGGAGAATCTGTAACCAGTCACTACCAGGATAAAGATCCCATACTCTAAGAGGAGAAGGACACGCATACACGGCCCCACAACTACTGTCACATCAGATCTTCGGAAGTTTCCCACTTATAGAGGCAGCAACTTACCTCATATGATTGAGGTCTGTTCTAGTAAGTGCAATACCTACCGGATATTTTGAATGTGGAGAAAAAAAACCTTTATTTTTGTCTTATCAATATATGCCTTTGATGGACTTATTATCTATATGTTTCACATAGAATTTATCATTATTTCATGTGATGTACCATTGTGACTATATATATAAAATAAGATTTTCACTAATAGTGTACCTCTATAACTTATACTATTTAGTGATATTCATAATCACAAGTCAACTACTAGTGATATCTATAATCACAACTAATCCCCAGTTCATTATTTAAGGGCTAATAGAGAGAAATACATACATATAAGTCATCCAACTGCAAGTGGGACCTGGGAACAGATCCTTGAATAGCGCTATTTTCGACTCTTCCTTCTCCACATATATATATATAAACACATACATATACATGTCAAAATATGTGTATCTAACTATGTATATATACATATACTATATATATACTGTATGGTATACATGTGTATTTATGTTTATTTGTATGTACATACATATTTACAGATATAAACACATAAATACATACAATATCCCTCAAAAGTGAGTACACCCCTCACATTTTTGTAAATATTTTATTATATCTTTTCATGTGACAACACTGTAGAAATGATACTTTGCTACAATGTAAAGTGGTGAGTGTACAACCTGTATAACAGTGTAAATTTGCTGTCCCCTCAAAATAACTCAACACACAGCATTAATGTCTAACCGTTGGCAACAAAAGTGAGTACACCCCTAAGTAGAAATACCCAAAGTGTCAATATTTTGTGTGGCCACAATTATTTTTCAGCACTGCCGTAACCCCCTTGGGCATGGAGTTCACCAGAGCATCACAGGTTGCCACTGGAGTCCTCTTCCACTCCTCCATGACAACATCACAGAGCTGGTGGATGCGTTCTGAGTGGAACCTGTCCTGTGAAACCGCTGTATGGTCTTGCCCACCGTGCTGCAGCTCAGTTTCAGGGTCTTGGCAATCTTCTTATAGCCTAGGCCATCTTTATGTAGAGCAACAATTCTTTTTTTCAGATCCTCAGAGAGTTCTTTGCCATGAGGTGCCATGTTGAACTTCCAGTGACCAGTATGAGAGAGTGTGAGAGCGATAACACCAAATTTAACACACCTGCTCCCCATTCACACTTGAGACCTTGTAACACTAACAAGTCACATGAAACCGGGGAGGGAAAATGGCTAATTGGGCCCAATTTGGACATTTCCACTTAAGGGTGTACTCACTTTTGTTGCCAATGGTTTAGACATTAATGGCTGTGTGTTGAGTTATTTTGAGGGGACAGCAAATTTTACACTGTTACACAGGCTGTAGACTCACTATTTTACATTGTAGCAAAGTGTCATTTTTTAGTGTTGTCACATGAAAAAATATAATAAAATAATATAATAAAATATTTACAAAAATGTGAGGGGTGGCATAATGATCTGGGGCTTTTGTGGCATACTGTATGTATATAAACTTTGGAGCCCTTTCGACTCAAATACCTAAAACACATTATTAAATATTAAAAATTATTTTATTCAAATGTAATATTTAATAATGTGTTTTAGTGTGTATGTGCAGTAGTTATGAATATACTATAGTTATGAATATTTTACATTCCAAAGTTTTCAAAATGTTCTATGTATTTTTAAATTTTATATATATATACCTATCTGTCTTTTTGGGAATGAGTCAGCATGGCACATCTTGACTTGGCAAGATTTGCCCACTCTTCTTTGCAAAAACACTCCAAATCTGTCAGATTGCGATGGTATCTCTTGTGCTGTAGACCTCTTGGCAACCAACTAAACCAGTTTTCTTCTCATCTTTTCATCAATTTTGGAGGGATGTCCGGTTCTTAGTAATGTGACTGTTGCGCCATATTTTCTCCACTTGATGATGACTATCTTCACTGTGTTCCATGGTGTATCTAATGCCTTGGAAATTATTTTGTACCCTTCTCCATGCTTTGGGAGATCTCTGCGGACCATGGCTTTTGCTGTAGGATTCAACTAAGAAAATGTCAGGAAAGACCTACTAGAACAGCTGAACTTTATTTGTGGTTAATCAGATGCACTTTAAATGATGGCAGGTGTATGCTGACTCCTATTTAACATGATTTTGAATGTGATTGCTTAATTCTGAACACAGCTACATCTTCAGTTATAATTTTTTTTTGTTTACTTACCTCCTCCTAAAATATTTTAGTTTGTTTTTCAATTGAGTTGTACAGTTTATAGGTCACATTAAAGTGGAAAAGGTTCTGAAATGATTTATCTTTGTCTCATTTATTTACATCACAGAAACCTGACATTTTAATAGGGGTTTGTAGACTTTTTATAGCCACTGTATATATTTAAAGATATATATTTTAAATAAAATTGTATTAGATATATATAGAAATATAAATTTAAAAATAAATATAACATTTTCTGCTCTGCGAAGAACATTGGAATGTAAAATATTCATAACTACCTTCGGGTTAGCGCTGTAAATTTAACTCCTGTCGGGTTTGCGTGCGAGCGATAAGTGTTTTTTTCCAGTGTACGTGCGCCATTAAAGTATTTGGGGAGAAGTTAGCATGGTTGCGATATCTAAAGTCCTGAAGTTACCGCGCGTAACAGTAGCAAAAATAGTTGAATTTTTCAAGAAAAATATGAACAGTATTAGTTAATAATTAATTTTCAGTCAGATATTTATAGGGAACAGTGATAGATAGATATTTATTTATATAGAAAGATATCTTGATAGATAGATGATAGATAAAAGATGGATGGATGGACAGAAACTAAATCAATCATTTTATCAATAGATAGATAGACAATAGATATATTATAGACCAATTGAGAGATGAAAGATAGAGAGAAGGATAGATAAACAATTAATGGATAGTTAGTTAAATAGACAGATAATACATAGCTAAAAAGGCGGATAGATAGATTAGATAGATAGATAATAAATAGATGATAAATAGATGTGAAATGGATAGATTGAGAGATGAATATATAAATCAATCAATAGATAGATAAATAGATACTATATATATGATAAATATATGTGAGATAGACAGATTGAGAGGTAAATAGATAAATAAACTATTAGATAGATAGATAGATAGATAGATAGACGATGGATGTGGATGATTGACTATCCCATCTATGAGTTTGTTGAAATCCCATTTCAAAACCATGGGTATCAATTTGGAGTTCCCCTGCCACAGCTCTTCTGGGAAGACTTTCCACAAGATTTTGGAGTGTGTCTGTGGGAATTTGTGCCCATTCAGCCAAAACAGCATTTGTGAGGTCAGGAATTGATGTTGTATGAGGTCTGACTCGAAATTGGTGATCCAATTCATACCAAAGGTGTTCAATGGGGTTGATGTCAGGCAACTCGAGTTCCTCCATGCCAATCTTGCCAACACCATGTCTTCCTGGACCTCGCTTTGTGCACAGGGACACAGTCATGCTGGAGCAGGAAAGGGCCTTTCCCAAACTGTTGCAGCTTGTCTAAAATGTCTTTGTGTCCTGCAGCATTAAGATGACCCTTTACTGCAACTAATGGGCTTAGCCCACACCCTGTAAAATAGCCCCAAACCATTATGCCACCTCCACGAAACTTTACAGAAGACACTATGCATTCCAGTAGGTAGTGTTTTCCTAGCATCTGCTACACCCAGATAGTAAAGCATTGTTTATTACTCAAGAGAATATATTTTCACTGCTTCAGTGGCCAATGGTGGCGTGCTTTACACCACTCGAGTCAAAGATTGACATTGTGCATGTTGATGTAAGGGTTTTATACAGTTGCTTGGCCATGAAAATCGTTTTGTAATGCTCCTGTTATGTCCAGGCACTTCTCAGCACAACTGTTTTTTCAGTACTAACCTCACTTCTGGTACCAAATGTTATGTCCTGGCACTTGTTAGCGCAACTAGGGTCTCACAAAATAGTACTGAAAAAAAAGGAAATTTGACAAACTTGTGGTATAATAATAATAATGTTTATTTTGAACTTATTGCAATAGTATAAATCAAAAAATAGAAAATATTGGCACAGTGTACTGGTATGAAATAGGATATAGAGGTGAGTCTAACCTCGGTGCTGCCACTTTAAATGAATTGAAAATGAGGTTATGGAGTAGGGAGGGAATGAGAGGGGATTAATGAGCACTCTTACTCCTATCAATTGTATATAATGCTGTAATATCACAGCTAAAATGTATGGAAATTGTAAGTAATTAAATAGAAACTTTATTATAAACGTTTAAAAACTTGGTATAAGTAAGTGATACAAAAATCACCCAAATATTACCCCCCACTATGAGAACTAAGTAATAACTAACACCAAAAACTGCTAAGTCCCGCTGAGTGCCACCCCCCTGTGTTCCTGGACGATAGCAGGAATCATCGGCATCAGGTTCCTGGGGTAACACAACACAGCGCACTTGAGCAAAGAAAACAGTGAGTTAAAATTAATAAAAGATATTGAATTTCTATTACTAAGACACAAACGCGTTTTGGACGTTAAATCTCGACCTTTCTCAATGTGATTATAGTTCAAAACTGACAAGCCGAGTATCTGCAGAAGCCTCTTTTTAAACCCATTGGTAAAATATGTTGCACTAGTCACCTTTCCTTATTGCTGCCTGCCCCTATATTGGCCAATGGTGATTACTTTTTCATGCTCATGTAGTACCGCGTTACATGCTTACTGATTAGACCAGAGGAAAAGCGGTTGCCCCAATCTAATTCATCTTAAAGGACATACCTCTCATCTCGGTCCGTACCTATTCTGTCAAAATATCTGTCATACATAGAATCGCTGTCGTTGTTAATTGTGTTTAATTCAGACACAGAATTTTTCATAGGTGTTATTTGCATTTATTATTATGGATGTAAATCGTCTATTAAAATCTCATTGATCTACTCTAATTCATATGGTTAGATGTGTCCCACATGTAATCAGTTCTTATGAGTCGATCCATAATGTTCCAAAGTGTCACAAAGTTATAAATACTTATTAACACAGTCATAATAGGTTATGTGCAGGTAATATTTAAAAAGCTACTAGTAACGTTATAAATACATACGTTGCATAGTGTGTATTGAGAGTTCAATGTTAAAATAGAGGCTATTATAAATTCCGCATTGAGGAGAGCGGTTGTGGGTAAAAATAAGGCAGTCGTTATTTAAACAACAATTTATTTGTGACATGCACACATTGAATTTGACGATATTTAGCTGTAAGTGTGTCACATATCATTCAGTCATAGCATATACATTTGCTGGTCTGATTCATATTGACGGCCATTAAAGATGTTGAAAAAGGCAAACATTTTCTAAAAACTTCTGAGGATTATATTGGAGGCTTTAGGAAATGATCATTCAGAAAACACAAAAATACCGCACGGTACAGCGTTGACTAATTTGAGATATTGCTCTAAAGGTATAGAACGGCGAAAAAGGAACTAAATACAGCAAGTAAAAACTATTTCAAAATTATTGCAAAATAAAATCTTTGTCATGGAGAGAAGGACAGAGCGATCAGGCGGGAATTCCTACGCGGTAGACAACTTACTTTAGAACACCGGTGTTCTAAAATAAGTTGTCACCTATTCTGCCTTAAACAGCTGTTTGTAGGAGGTTGGGCCTCTAGCGCATGAGCAGTGAGCGCCACAAACCTCCAGCAGCTGATTGAAGTCACTGGAAGTGATGCGGTAGTCACATTCCTGCGCGGTAGACAACTTACTTTAGAACAGCATGCAAACAGCTGTTTAAGGCAGAATAAACAGCGCTCACTAGAGGCCCAACCTCCTACAAACAGCTGTTTAAGGCAGAATAGGTGACAACTTATTTTAGAACACCGGTGTTCTAAAGTAAGTTGTCTACGTAGGAATTCCTACCTGATCGCTCTGTCCTTCTCTCCATAACACAGATTTTATTTTGCAATAATTTTGAAATAGTTTTTACTTGCTGTATTTAGTTCCTTTTTCGCCGTTCTATACCTTTATAGCAATATCTCAAATTAGTCAACGCTGTACTGTGCTGTATTTTTGTGTTTTCTGAATGATCATTTCCTAAAGCCTCTAATATAATCCTCAGACGTTTTTACCTCGTTATGATATTACTGTTACTGTACAACACACCTATTTGCTCTCACGGAACAACCACCAATCACATGGGGACTGTAATAGGAGTTTCCTTTCCAGGAGTTGTTTTAAGGACTTCAGTCTGAGCTAATTAGACATTGGTGGAAGCAAGAAGATAATTCATAACGAGGTAACAATGTCTGAGGATTATATTGGAGGCTTTAGGAAATGATCATTCAGAAAACACAAAAATACAGCACGGTACAGCGTTGATTAATTTGAGATATTGCTATAAAGGTAAAGAACGGCGAAAAAGGAACTAAATACAGCAAGTAAAAACTATTTAAAAATTATTGCAAAATAAAATCTGTGTTATGGAGACAAGGACAGAGCGATCAGGCGGGAATTCCTACTCGGTAGACAACTTACTTTAGAACACCGGTGTTCTAAATTAAGTTGTCACCTATTCTGCCTTAAACAGCTGTTTGTAGGAGGTTGGGCCTCTAGCGCATGAGCAGTGAGCGCCACAAACCTCCAGCAGTTGATTCAAGTCACCGGAAGTGACGCGGTAGTCACATTCCTACGCAGTAGACAACTTACTTTAGAACAACGGCAGTCTGTGGTAGCAGCTGAGCGAATGACTCAGATGATCAGGTGACTGGACTGACGAACAGATACAAAGTTCCTGGAATACTGCTTGTAAAGCGATCTCAAGTAAAAGGCTGCAGCTGAATTTTAGTGTGTAACAAAAAGTGCAGGATTAGGATATGATTATCTCACAGAAAGGAACGAAGTTGCTTCTGCAGAATCTGCTGCTATAACGAGTCAGAATAGGCTTCAGGATTGAACTCCTTAGTTAGAGTCTAGGTGCAACGGTAAATTGCCAAGCAATGAAACTGAGAAAAGGGAGATTTAAAGATGATAGGTAGAAGGTAAGTTACCACCCCTACTTAAAGCTATAGTAACATCACACATACGTCGAGAGAAGGGATTATCACTGCATTTCTTGATATGAGATACATGGAGATACATGGAATGCCAGAGGAATTCAATAACTAGCAGTAATGCCAAGCTTCACAGCCAGAGGATTAATGGTCTTGGAAATTCAAAAAGGATGCACAAAATTTTGAATTCAGTGTTGACAACCACACCATGGGCTAGATTAAAAGTGGCACGCTAAATTTATCATGCACGATATCAGATATATATAGAAATACATATTTAAAAATAAAAAAGAATCTTTTTCTATGTGAAGAACATTGGAATGTAAAATATGCATGTCGTGCTTTGGGTTACGTGCTGTAGGTCTAACGCAGTGTTTGTTTTAGCACACATGAAGAATCAATTATCTTAAGGTGCCTTATATAAATATTACATATAGAATATTGAAAAAATAATTATTATAGTTACTGTAAAATATTTATATATATATATATATATATATATATATATATATATATTCTATTGATTTTTTAGAATACTTTAGTACATCTATAATAATTATTTACATTAATAAATATTTTTCAATATTTTGTACTTAATAAATACATAACTCATGTCAGGTTAGCACACATGAATAATTAATGTACTCCTGTTGGGTTTGTGCACATAAGCCATGAACATCATCTGGTAAATCATGATAAGCCTGAAGAACTTCCAGACGAACCAGATCAGAGACTAAAATCTTCTCCTTGGCATATAGCAAACCATCCCCAACAGATATAGGAATAGTGGAAACAGGAGGAGGAAAACTACAAGCCTTTATCTTGTCCAGCAAGGATAAATATATGACGGGGCCCTCTTAAAGCATAGTATCAACCTGAGAGACAGAATCTAAAGAGGTATTAGGAATTCTAGGCAGGACATCTGCTTTTTTATTCTTCAAACCAGGTCTAGAGATAATGACAAAGAAAATAATTCTAGTTTACAGTAATCAGTAAATATGGTAATGGACTGAACAGCTCCTTCCAACAATTGCTTCCATACCTTCAAAGCACATTTAATAACCAGTAACTCTGTATCCAGCGTCATCATTTTCTTCAGCAGAAGCCAGAAGTAAGTTTTTGTGAATAGAAAGCTACTGGATGTATTTGGGCCATAATCTCTTCACGTTGAGACAAAACAGCAACGATAGGCACATTAGAGGCATCTACTTCCAGAATGAATAGTTTCTGTACATCAAGCTGAATTAAGATGGAAGCAGAAGAAAGCAAAGTTGTTGTTTTTTTTAATTAAATAGTTTTTATTATTTTCCAAACAAGTATACAGAAGATACAATTGTATGAATGCAAACAGGAATTACAAGTGTTACAGAAATAGCTGCTATAGATCATCAAATTACATCTTGATATCTACAATACCTTAGAACTGTTACTTAGAGATGATACCCTAATCACAAGAAATAAGTGTTTTTGTGAGTTGCTTCCTTGGAGGGCAGCAGCTCCATATCTACATATAATTTTGATCAGTTACAACAGGGAAGCATACGAACATAAAGGCAAAAGGAACCTTGGTTTATAATTTATAACTAACAAACGCCTAGATTTAGAGTTCTGCGTTAGCCGTCAAAACCAGCGTTAGGGGGTCCTAACGCTGGTTTTGGCCGCCCGCTGGTATTTAGAGTCAGTCAGGAAAGGGTCTAACGCTCACTTTCCTGCCGCGACTTTTCCATACCGCAGATCCCCCTACGCCATTTGCGTATCCTATCTTTTCAATGGGATCTTTCTAACGCCGGTATTTAGAGTCTTGGCTGAAGTGAGCGTTAGAAATCTAACGACAAGACTCCAGCCGCAGAGAAAAGCCAGGAGTTAAGAGCTTTCTGGGCTAACGCCGGTTCATAAAGCTCTTAACTACTGTGCTCTAAAGTACACTAACACCCATAAACTACCTATGTACCCCTAAACCGAGGCCCCCCCACATCGCCGCCACTCTAATAATTTTTTTTAACCCCTAATCTGCCGACCGCACACCGCCGCAACCTACATTATCCCTATGTACCCCTAACCTGCTGCCCCTAACACCGCCGACCCCTAAATAATATTTATTAACCCCTAATCTGCCCCCCCCCAATGTCGCCGCTACCTTACCTACAATTATTAACCCCTAATCTGCCGACCGGACCTCACCGCTACTCTAATAAATGTATTAACCCCTAAAGCTAAGTCTAACCCTAACCCTAACACCCCCCCTAAGTTAAATATAATTTTTATCTAACGAAATAAAATAAATCTTATTAAATAAATTAATCCTATTTAAAGCTAAATACTTACCTGTAAAATAAACACTAATATAGCTACAATATAAATAATAATTATATTGTAGCTATTTTAGGATTACTATTTATTTTACAGGCAACTTTGTATTTATTTTAACCAGGTACAATAGCTATTAAATAGTTAATACCTGCATTCTATTGGCTGATCGGAACAGCCAATAGAATGTGAGCTCAATCTGATTGGCTGATTGGATCAGCCAATCGGATTGAACTTGAATCTGATTGGCTGATTCAATCAACCAATCAGAATTTTCCTACCTTAATTCCGATTGGCTGATAGAATCCTATCAGCCAATCGGAATTCGAGGGACGCCATCTTGGATGACGTCCCTTAAAGTAACCGTCATTCGTCGGGAAGTCGTCGGCCAGGATGGATGTTCCGCGTCGGCGGGATGAAGATGGATCCGGAAGAAAGAAGATTGAAGATGCCGCTTTATAGAAGCCTTCAGCCGGATGATGGACCTCTTCAGCCCCCGCTTGGATAAAGACTTCAGCCGGATGATGGACCTCTTCAGCCCCCGCTTGGATAAAGACTTCAGCCAGATGATGGACCTCTTCAGCCCCGGATAGGAGGAAGACTTCGGACCCTCTTCTGGACGGATCGGTGATACCCGGCGTGGTGAAGACAAGGTAGGAAGATCTTCAGGGGCTTAGTGTTAGGTTTATTTAAGGGGGTTTGGGTTAGATTAGGGGTATGTGGGTGGTGGGTTGTAATGTTGGGGGGGTATTGTATGTTTTTTTTTACAGGCAAAAGAGTAGAATTCTTTGGGGCATGCCCCGCAAAAGGCCCTTTTAAGGGCTGGTAAGGTAAAAGAGCTTTTCAATTTTTATTTTAGAATAGGGGGCTTTGTTATTTTATTAGGGGGCTTAGAGTAGGTGTAATTAGCTTAAAATTGTTGTAATATTTTTATAATGTTTGTAAATTATTTTTTTATTTTTTGTAACTTAGTTATTTTTTTATTTTTTGAAACTTAGTTCTTTTTTATTTTTTGTTCTTTAGTTAGTGTATTTATTTGTATTTATTTGTATTTAATTAATTTATTGATAGTGTAGTGTTAGGTTTAATTGTAGATAATTGTAGGTAGTTTATTTAATTAATTTATTGATAGTGTAGTGTTAGGTTTATTTGTAACTAAGGTTAGGATTTATTTTACAGGTACTTTTGTAATTATTTTAACTAGGTAGCTATTAAATAGTTATTAACTATTTAATAGCTATTGTACCTGGTTAAAATAAATACAAAGTTGCCTGTAAAATAAATAGTAATCCTAAAATAGCTACAATATAATTATTATTTATATTGTAGCTATATTAGGGTTTATTTTACAGGTAAGTATTTAGCTTTAAATAGGATTAATTTATTTAATAAGATTTATTTTATTTCGTTAGATAAAAATTATATTTAACTTAGAGGGGTGTTAGGGTTAGGGTTAGACTTAGCTTTAGGGGTTAATACATTTATTAGAGTAGAAGTGAGGTCCGGTCGGCAGATTAGGGGTTAATAATTGTAGGTAGGTAGCGGCGACGTTGGGGAGGGCAGATTAGGGGTTAATAAATATAATATAGGGGTCGGCGGGGGTTAGGGGCAGCAGATTAGGGGTTCATAGGGATAATGTAGGTTGCGGCGGTGTACGGAGCGGCAGATTAGGGGTTAATAGTATAATGCAGGGGTGGCAGATTAGGGGTTAATAAGTGTAAGGTTAGGGGTGTTTAGACTCGGGGTTCATGTTAGGGTGTTAGGTGCAGACTTAGGAAGTGTTTCCCCATAGGAAACAATGGGGCTGCGTTAGGAGCTGAACGCGGCTTTTTTGCAGGTGTTAGGTTTTTTTTCAGCTCAAACGGCCACATTGTTTCCTATGGGGGAATCGTGCACCAGCACGTTTTTGAAGCTGGCCGCGTCCATAAGCACAGCTGGTATTTAGAGTTGCAGTGGCAGTAAATATGCCTGTACGCTCCCTTTTTGGAGCCTAACGCAGCCCTTGTGTGAACTCTAAATACCAGCGGTATTTAAAAGGTGCGGGGGGAAAAAAGCACGTGTAGCTAACGCACCCCTTTGGCCGCAGAACTCTAAATCTAGCCGTTACAGATTAGTACTGTCTGGAAGCATCTTAACAATGGTGGTTATGTTTGCCTTGTTCCCAGATAAATATAACGTCAGCAATAAAATCTTGTTTACCCACGAATGTGTAGTGTATTCTTTCCAAGTCTAGAACATGGCCTACTTCGCTAATCCATATTGTATAAGTGGGGGTTTGGGCTTTCTTCCAGAACCTAGGTATCAAACATCTGGCACAGTTAAGCATACAATTAAGTAGTTTTTTTCTGATAAATACAAGCGATTAATGGAATATCATTTAATAATACTATAGTTGGGGTGAGTGTTATTGGTATCCCCAAAACCGTTTTGACATATTTATATTGTGCCAGTAGGTTTGGAAGAAAGGGCAGGACCTCCAGATGTGGGAGAGGGTACCCACTTCTCCACAGTGTCTCCAACACAGAGAGCAGGAGCCAGGGAAAATACTATGCAAGCGATGGGGGGTTAAATACCATCTAGAAAGCAACTTGAAGTTCATTTCTGCTAATGTTAACGCTAAAGATGGCTTTTTGGTTTCTGTGAAAATATGATGCCATTGGGTGTCATTTAGAACGGTACCCAGCTCTTTTTGCCATTTTGTGATGAATGATGGTTTTCTATTAGGAAAGGATCCTCTTAGTATTTTGTATATTATAGATATGTGGGATTTAGTTACTG